>NW_026652289.1:13884792-14012980 GCF_009828535.3 Hylobates moloch
ATTGCCCAGGCTGGAGTGCAATGGCACCATCTCAGCTCACTGCAACCTCCACCTCCCGGGTTGAAGTGATTCTGCTGCCTCAGCCTCCCGAGTAGCTGGAATTACAGGCACCCACCACAACGCTCGGCTAATTTTTTGTATTTTTACTAGAGACAGGGTTTCACCGTGTTGGCCAGGCTGGTCTTGAACTCCTGACCTCAGGTGATCCACCTGCCTTGGCCTCCCGAAGTGCTGGGATTACAGCTGTGAGCTACCATGCCTGGCCAATTTTTTTTTTTTTCTTTTTTAAGGGAAAAGGTCTTGCTCTGTCACCCAGGGCTGGAATGGGTCATAATTCACTGTAGCCTTGAACTCCCAGGCTCAAATGATCCTTCCGCCTCAGCCTCTTTAGTAGCTAGGACTACAGGCTTGCACCACAATGCCTGGCTAATTTTTTAAACTTTTTTGTAGAAATGGGGTCTTGCTATGTTTCTCAGGCTGGTCTTGAACTCTTGGGCTCAAGCAATTCTCCCACCTCAGCCTCCCAAGTGGTTGGGATTACAGGTGTGAGCCACCATACCCAGCCAAGGGCAGGACTTTTATGCTGAAAATTTGAGGTGGATTTCGGGCTGTGGGATACAGTAAATTTCTATACTTTCATAGAGAAAAGATATTGTGGGGGCACTGGGAATTTATGGTGCACTTTACGTTGTCTATTCATGCGTTTTTCCCCTGGACATTTATTTGTTGGGCACTTATTATATGCCAGGTGCTGACTGGAAGTGCAGCCATGAACAAGAGATGGCTACTGCTGTCCAAGAGCGGATAGCCTGGTGGGCTGAACTCAGGTTACACATTCAAAATAGAATCCGCCTGGTTCCTTCTTTCTGCACATCTTTTGTTTCAATTTCAGGGAAAGCCGTGTGCCTCACAGGATGTGGGCACAGGTGGGGGAATGTATGTGTGATGCATCTGACTCCATTTTGCATATTCAATACAACTGGCAGTGGCAGACGGACATGGAAGTGTCCAGGAGCAGGAGGAGGTGGAATTAATGAATGCGGACTTTCCAGGTTGGGCTGAACTTTCGTTGGTCTGAAGATTACTGAAAACTATTCTCCTAGCTTCTCTGCCTATTTATCACCCACATGCAGTGAGACCACAGCAAACAGTCACATGCCATCTGCTCCTCAGTCCCCGTTGTTAGATCCCACGGTTGGCTCACTTGACAGGAGCTGCAGGACCTGGCCCTCTCATGAGATAGTGTGCTTCATCGCTACGGAAGCTTAGGATCTAGAAAAATTAAACATATGTGGGTTTAATATGTGGGTGTCTTGTTTAGTGTTTATAAAAAATGTGTTCTTATAGCTGCAGACCATGGGCTTATATGAACTCCCAGCAATGGTCTGTGAAATTGTGTGGGTAGATGGGCGTATGCATTTTGAGGGAACTGTGTACTTCATCAGATTCTCAGGGGTGTCTATCAGGAATGCTCACTACCAATTCTCAAAACACAGACAAAGGTTTGGAACCATCTAATCATCGAGCATCTTCCATTTCTCATTTTTCTCTGTAGAACAGAGGTGGGTGGCACCTTTAGCTACCAGAGGGGTTGTGCAATACCATTGCATGCAGCTAGTATAATCATGCCACAAGAAGGGAAGCAGGAAAAAGAAGAAAAGAGAGAGAGAGACAGTGAGATGATGCTGCAGTTGCTGCTTGCATTTCAAGAGAGGAAGAAGGTGAAAATAAAGTAGTGGAAAAAATCAGCTTCACTATCTCATGGCCCTTGGGGGCTATTTGAAAATAACAGAGTTTTCTGTGGCACATGGTTACCTTCTTCTGTAATTTTCACATTTGCTGGTGGATCCTTACACCTTTGTAGACCAAGACTCATAATGTCAAGGGCTGGGTGGAGGAGAAAGTGAGGGTTGTTCCTTGTGTATTTGTTGGGTAACTGCTCAGGGCTAGGTCCTGTGCTGGGAGCACAAACAGGAAAAGACGTTGCTCCAGGTGTCCCAGAGTCGGTGCAGAGACAAATACACACAGATAACTAAGAATGGTGTGGAAGGGCAGTGGCAGGGTGGATGCAGAGGATGACCGGAAGCAAAAGAAAGGCGTCTCCTGCAGCCTGAGGTGATCTAGGAGGACTGCCTGCAGGTGACAGTATTGGAGCTCAGTCCTAAAGGACACAGGTGAGTCAAGGGAGCTGAATTTAGGGGTGGGAAAGACAGAGAGCACTGCATGATAAAAGGTAAAGGGATGGGAGAAACAGCAAGGTGCGGAATCAGGATCATGGCAAAGTATAAAGCATGAGGCATGGCTGGGAGTGGTGGCTCACGCCTGTCATCCTAGCACTTTGGTAGACCAAGGCAGGTGGATTGCTTGAACCCACGAATTTGAGCCCAGCCTGGGCAACGTGGCGAAACTCCTTCTCGACAAAAATTATAAAAATTTACCAGGTGTGGTGGTGCATACCTGTGGTCCCAGCTACTCTGGAGGCTGAGGTGGGAGGATCACCTGAGGCTGGGAGGTCAAGTCTGCAGTGAGCCATGATCATGCCACTGCACTCCAGCCTGAGTGGCAGAGTGAGACTCTGTTTCAAAAATTAAATAAGTAAAATAAAATGAAGTATGAGGCAGGGAGTTCCCAGACACGAGGCAGGGGAATTGGGCAAGGACCACATCGTGAAGGGCCTTGAATACCAATTCCTGTCTCCCTTCTGATGCACCTGCACAGGGAGTCATGGCGGCACTCTGCACACCGCCTGCTTTTCCATGGCCGCTTCCCCTCTTCCATGAGGTGACAGCTGAGGGGGTTTGTCCGGAAGTGCCACTGTGGGTTGTATTTTAAGGGGATCCTATAGACAGCCCAACCACAGAGAAACACAACCTTGAGAAAATTTCTGCTTCCTTCTTTGAACACATCTTGGCCTTTATAAAAATCCTTTGATTGGGAACTGACATCCATTGATTTGGTGGCCTCTTCTGGGAGACAATTCTCCATGGGTCTCTTGCGTTTTTGCACATCTTTGAACAGAGGCACTCACTGCCTTATTCTCCATTCTCTTTTCATGGGTGTTTGTCCAGTGGACACCCCATCTCTGATCATCTCAGGCTGCAGGAGATGCCTTTCTTTGTGCTTCCTGTCATCCTCTGTGCCCAGCCTGTCACTGCCCTTCCACACCGTTCTTAGTTATCTGCATGTATTTCTCTCCACACCAGTGACTGGGGTACCTGGAGCAACGTCTTTTCCTCTTTCTGCTCCCAGCAAAGGACACAGCCCTGAGCACTTACCCAACAAATATTCACTAAGGGAACAACCCTCACTTTCTCTTCCACCCAGTGCTTGATGTCATGGGTCTGAGTTTACAAGGGACTAAAGACAGAGTTAGTGTCTTTCTCCAGTGCAAAAATGGGGCATGTTTACTGCCCACTGTGAAAGATTTGGGTTCCCTAGCTCCAGGGTTCCTCTCTTGCAATGTAACTTGCCATGTGTGCAGGTGTCATCTGGCCTTCTTTGTGTCACTCTGTGGGAATTGAGCTTGGAGAATCCATACAAAAGCTGATATTATGGCTACTGCCAATGTTGTGAGTAATAAAGTCCTTTGTCTCTGACCCTGGTGTCTTGTGTCTTCTGCCAACATGCATGAAACTGTGGCTGGCTGTCTTCATCAGCTTGGGCTGCCAACGCAGAATATCACAGATTGGGCGGCTTAAACAACAGACATTTACTTTTCTCAGCTCTGGAGGCTGGAAGTCCAAGATCAAGGTCCCAGAATAGTTGGTTCCTGGTGAGGGCCCTTTTCCTGGCTTGCAGATGGTCACCTTCTTGCTGTGTCTTTGCATGATGGAGAGAGAGAGAGAAAGGGACAGAGAGAGACAGAAAGGGAGCTCTTTGGTCTCTCTTCTTGTGAAGACCCTGATCTTATCATGGGGGCCCAACCCTCATGACCTCATCTAAACCTAGGCACCTCCCAAAGGCCCCATGTCCAAATACTATCACACTGGGGGTTGGGAATTTCACATACGAATTTTGGGGCATTCAGTCCATAATGCCAGCCAACCTGTTAGCATGCAAATAGGGTAAAACCTCAGATCCTTTATAATTCTGGACAACTTCCTCAAATCCTCTGAGGAAGAAGGGATTTCCTCATCATCTCCCACACCCTAGCACTTTATGCTTCTTCCTATTAGAGTTCAGATCCTATTATGTGGATTTATTATGCGAGGGTCTCACCTTCTAGTCTGTCAGCTTTGGCCTTAAAGGGATGGACTAACATCCCTAGAACACATCCTTTTATGGGGCACAGAGTGGATGCTCAGTAAATATGTGACAGATCCATCGAGGCAGAAACCATGCATATTGTTTCCAGAAAGAGGTGGTAATGAAGAGGTGAATTTCCCCCATCCCTCTGGACCCAAGATGACTAACTGGTTTCACGCAGCTGAACCCCAAACCCAAGGTCACCTGCTAAAAACTCCATTCACTCCACTTTCTGCAGACCTTGGTGTGGAATCATCCACAATCAGTCTGCCACCCTCCTGGCCCTTGAATCGACTTCAAAATATGACACTGGCAGGAGGCAAATGTCCTAAGTTCAAGCTCCAGGAAAATGAAAATAAGTAAATAAGAATTCAACACCAGATGGCCTGAGAGGACAGAGCTGCAGTGGAGGATTAACTGGCTGGTAATAAAAGCTGTCATTACAGAGTGTCATCGTTGGCGGGTTATTTATTAGCCCTTCCCTTTAGATACCAAATGTCAAATGTGTTAATGTGCAGAAACCAAGCCTTCCCCTCCCAGCTGCACCGGTGTCAGGCTGCCAGCTCCATTGTCCCCTTTGCAGGAACTGCCAGGAGTTTAGCATTCATATGTCATGTTATGCAGACCATATTGCACTTAAAAAAAGGCCAGATGAGGCCAACTCAGCCTAACAATAATCTGCCTGTCAATCATTCAGCTGCATTGTGTGGGAAACTGCTTTTCCCTGAACCTTTGTTCTTGGTTAGAGTGGGCTCTCTCTGAGCTCCTTGCACCAGCCAGGAGCATATGGTTTACTTCGCCAACCATTGCCTTGAATCAAAGAGGTATTTCTACCCATTCAGTGCTCATGGAGGCTTAGGGGAGGGCAAAATAACTGTAATGAGAACGATTTTGCTCATGTGAATGGTACTTTGTTTAAAGACTGGCCTTATTGCTCTTAATTTCTTTCTCTCTCTCACTCTTGCGCTCGCTCTTTCACACAGCTGCCCCCAACAAGCTAGTTGTAGATGTATCACCCTCCTCTTTATTTTATCTGCAACTAAAGCATAAAGTTTAACCTCAAGTAACAAAATACCATGTTACATAATCAAAAGCAAAGGTGACCCTGATGTCAGAGTTTGGAGATCGTTCCCACTGTTAAATAAGTTGAGCTAACAAGTGTTTCCTGAGCACCTACCTTGGACACAGCATCCATGCTACTAGGGTACTAGGGAGAAGAAAAGAACATAAGACTTAGCCTTAAGGAGCCTGCAGACTCATGGGCAATGCAAAGCTAGCATGCCTGTGCTCTGTGTTTGTTGTCTTCTTCTATTTTACTCACTATTCAAGGCAAAATTATTTGGTACAGGATAGACACATTGTCAGAGAACAGAGTCTCTGAAAATCTCTCAAGTCGTTGTGATCATTTCTCCATCTGTCTGGTAGAGTTACTGTCCAAGGCCACAGTCAAAGTGTCAGGGATTAAAAAGGACCATGCCAATGTTGCTGTGATGCCATAATTTGTACCTTCACATTGTCTAGGGCTGAGATGAGAAGGTGGGAAGCCACCTGTGTATTGTCAGCGGCAAAATTAAACAGTCACCCAGAGCTTACCTTGAGCAAGACCCTGGGCAGGTGCTGTAGAGGGGAAGCATGATAATGAGGCTGAAGGGAATGCACCTGTCCTCAGGTGAAACTTACCAGGGAGGCAAAACGTAAACAGGTGAGACCCCTGCACTAGAATGCAGGATGAAGTTACCAGAAATATGTTGTGGCTGTGCATAGTTGCCAAGTGATGAGTCTAGCCAGGAACTGTGAGTTCAGAGGGAGGGGAGGTGGCAGGGGCCCAGGGAGGATTCAGGTGATATTGGACTTTAGGAGAGTCTTGAAGGTGGGTAAGAACTAGACAGTGCGAGAGGGGAAGGTGCTCCTGGGAGGGAGGAATGAGAGGTGCCAGACCCAGAGGCAGCAAAGCTCCAGGTTGTGGGTGTGTAAAAGGGCCCCATCAAGAGCTCCTCTCTTCCCTGGAGTTCTACACTAATTGAGAATGAATCAAAAGGAAAATAGCACCTGGGAGTCCAAAACCATGATCACTTTTATTACTGATAAATCTGATATTGGAGGATGCATGCCACATTGACAGGGAAGGGGGCTCCTGACAGCATCACAGGTAGCCTGGGAGCACCACAGACCTCCCCATGGGAGCATCACAGGCCTCCCTGTGGGAGCACTGCCTCTGAAAGCATGGCCTGGAGGAGCCCAATGGGCTGCTCAGCTCCCAGGGTAAAGAGGGAAGAGAAAAATGCTAGGCTGGGCGTGCTCCGTTTCTTCTCCCAAACTAACCAGTCAGTTAAGTCCCTCCTGGGGAGGAGTGAGTGAGGGGGAGGAGGACCAAGGTGTTTATAGAAACTGCCCCAGGTGGAAACCAGCTGTGGGGGAGGTGGGATCCCCTTTAGTAAGCGTGCAGGGAGCAATGGAGAGGCCCGTCTGAAGGGGTAAGTTTAAATGGGGACTATGTGAAGAGTTCCTTGATTGACAGAGAGGGGCTGGGGTACTTACATCGTAGGCAATGGGAGCCGTGGAAAATTTTGAGAAATGCTTTAAGCAGCCTTTGACGGAGATGAATCTATGACAGACATGTGAAGTGGATATCCTGGGAAAAGGGACAGTAAGAGAAAGGCTGGTGGGAGCCGGCCCTGAGCTAAGGCTGTAAGCGCCCAAGCTAGGGAGTTGGCTGTGGCGGCCGGGAGCCACAGAGGAGGCAGAATCACCAGGACCCTGTGGCTGGTTGTGAGGGACAAGGAGAGAGTGGCAATGAGCAGTCGAGGTTTTGTGCCCAGAGGACTCAGAGCATGATGCTATGGGGACAGCAACTAAGGTGTCAGCGGAGGGAGGCCAACCTGTAGTGGGCGGGGACGAGCGCGCATTTGTGCAGCTCAAGCGTGAAGTGCAAGTGGGACATCTGTTGGGCGTATGAGACTGGGACACAGGAGGGGGTTGTGCAACTGAAAAGGGATGCAGGAAGCAGAAGGAGGTGGGGAGGTGTCACATGTCACGGATATCAGGTGAGATGAGTGCAGATTGGAAACCATTAAGGGTGATAATTGGGAGGTCTCAGATGACCTTTCCACAGCCCACGTAAGAACAGAGATTGCGAAAAAATTTCAAATGTCCTATTTCCTAAAGGAGGAGCCCATGTAACCTGGGTCTGGCATTTTCTATTCAGTTTGGTGGCAGAATTATAAGTGAGTCAGAAGGTGGCATTTGGACATTTTATTTGTTGCTTCCTCTTTTGTCTTCTCAGTGTGGAAGCGAGATCCCAGTTTGTTGCTTCTCCTGACGGCGTCTTCGAAAATGCCCTGCTGTGCAGCCTCACCCTGTGAGTAGGCGGCTAAACAAGTAAGTCGAGTCTGGAGGGCAGTAGCAGAATCTACAGAATTTCTTGACCGGGGATGATAAGCAGATGATATCCCAGTCATGCCCAGGTGGCAGTTGTGATGCCGGGGGCTTTCTGAAGTGGCTATTTTGACACAGCCACTTTAACAGGAGTCAGGGAGAGGGTGAGGCTGAATGGGTGTAGACGGTGTGGGGGTTTAGAAATTGACTTGGAAATCCCTGAGACTCATATATACCTTGGTATTTTGAAAAACGTAAATGAATGTCCTTCCCTTAAATACAGCCGCTTTAAGGATGGTATCAACAGATTGTGTGTGTGCTGCCCACGTCTAAAACATGTTTGATATTGTCCATGAGGAACTGCATTCAGATATGGTGCACTTTCTCCAGTAACCTTAGTGGTGACCACTTTCCTCCATAAAGGGTAGATTTGGGTTTTGGACAACAGCAAAGAGCCATTCAGAGGCAAATCTCTATACATGGTTTTTGAGACTTGAAGTGAACTGTGTCATTGTGATGGATCTGGAAATATTGTTTTGGATCTAAAACAAGGTGTGTCAGCAGCTGGGATCCAATTTCCTTCTGAGACTCCTTTACTGGCTCTGAAAAGCAGTTTCTAAGGAGAAGGGTCAAAGATGACCACACCATGGCAGTGAGGACACTTACTCCCAAGGAGGGGGTTGTTTGGAAAGGGACACTTCTCACTCAGATGAGAGGACCTGGATGGTTCGGAGAAGTCATTCATATGAGTTTGTGCTAATAAATCATTACCTATTATACTTATTGTATATGAGAAAAGACAGGTGCAAAATCCATTATGGTTTTGGGAAGTTATCATGATGTTTTCAGTATATAGCTGTTGGCAAAAGCAATTGCACGTTTGCTTGATGACATATTACCAAAACAGACTACATAGCTATGGTTGTCTAGGTGCTTTGTGTATGTGTGTATTCAATGGATGCTTGCCTCACAGTGAGGAATTTAACAGCTGTAGTGTTAATAGCAGAAGTCCATGATAGGCACTAATTTATAACTTTGTTGAAATATGACATTGGTTCAATGGACAAAGAAGCTGGTGTGTGTGAGTACAGGTGTGTGCGGCAGGATGGGCGGGGGAATAGATACTAAGACAGGACCAGCTCCTGCCCCAGAATCCATTTTTCTAATTCTTGCTTTTCTATAATATCATCTTTCATACTGATAAACCCTTTGATCATTGTGAAAAACTAATCCCCAGAAGAAAGGGGGCTGGAGTGCTATTTCGCCATTCGGGAATCTAGGAAAGTTTTGGAGCTTCTCCTTCAAGAAAGTCAAGGGTCTACTAAAGTGTACATCTTTGCACGTTTCTCCCTCTTTCAAACACACAGTAACTACAGGAGGTGCATTCCCTTTGCTAGAACAGAATAACAAAATTGGAAGAGATCTTGGAGATCATTGACTTTTATTTTGGTGACAGGAAACTAGGCCTCTGTGAAGTCACTTGCTGCATCCAGCTTCCCACTGTGGGTTTCTGCTGAACGTGGAATCCAGGCCTGTGGATTCCCAGGCATTTTTTATTGTACCGTGTTCTTATGTGAATCTCTTGGCACCCTAGGGCTGTCTGCTTTAGTAGCTCCAGCTGTGAAAAACTATGTGCGGACCCCACTTATGACAAGCCCACCTGAAGCTCACCTGCCACTGCAGGGGGGGATGCGGCTGAGCAGCTGGGAGTGATGAAATGGATATTGTCTACAGAGCAGAAAAGGAGGGAGAACCTGCTTTCAGTAGTTTAAAAAGAGCCACGTGCAGTTGGCCTCATTTAAAAACCAGTCCTTTTGTGTGGGGGCGGGGGGATGGGGGGTGGTATTCATAGGTACTCTCTTAGAAACTTAAAATGGGAACATTCCTGAATCAGTATTTCCTGCCAGATAAATTGTGAAATGTAGACCACGGGAGTCAAGTGCATGGCGCCTCTGCTATTGCTCCCCGTCTAGAGCCATGGCAGACATTGCCAATGGATCACAGTCCACTGTTCTTTTCAGATGAGCACAAGGGTGACCATGGAATCCTCAGCAGACAACCACTATCAATCAGAATTGATGGATAAGATGCCAGTCCTGATTTGCAGTTTGCTCCAAGGAAGCTGGTCATAGGCTGTGATTTGAAATAGCAATAATGATGGTGATAAGAATAACAACTAACATTTACTGAGTCCTCACTATGCACCAGACCCTTGCTAAGCATTTTACTGGTATTATCTCATTTATTTTCACGGCAATTTTATAAACATGTGTGAATATTCTCATTTTACAAACAAGGAACCAGAGGCAGGGAGAGGATAAGTGGTCAGTGTGAGATCATGGACTCATAGGTAGAAGACCCCAGCTTAGCTACCTTCTGAGGTCATGCTTAATCACTCTGCCCCCGTTGCTGCCTCTTGACACTGACAAGTGGAATGATGGACAAACAACATATCTCAGATCCAGATGTGCACAGAGATCTCCCAGGCCTTTCACTGCCCTCATTCCTATTTCTTTGGCCCTTCTTTGCTTGGCCTCCTCTGCCCTGCCATCTATCATTGAGGCCAGATGTGTCACTACCCTTTGGCTCCAGGACCTGGTGTTCCCATTATCAAGGTACTGTGTCCCAGCAGCAGCAGGCGGGGCAGTTTCCCTGGTTCAAGAGTCAGTGCTATTTCTGACCTTACCTCCAAGACCCATGCTGGTAAGCAGTTTGGGTGGTAGAAGCCTCATTTCTCCTTCTCCCTGGCATGTGCTCTCACTCAAAGTAAGATAGACTCATTATTCCCCATGTATTAGTGAGGGTTCCCCAGAGAAACAGAACCAACAGAGCATATTAATGTCTATATCTGTATCTACAAAGAGATTTATTATAAGTTATTGCCTCATGCAATTATGGAAGCGGAAGAGTCCTACAATCTACTACCTGCAAGCTGGAGAGAAAGCCAGGGATACAGTGCAAAAGCCTAAGAACTGGAGAGCGTGGTGTAGGTTCCAGTTTGACTCTGAAGGCCTGAGAACCAGGAGTGCTGAGGGCAGGAAAAGACTGATGTTCCAGCTCAGGCAGTCAGGCAGAATTAATTTAACCTTTCTCTGCTTTTTTGTTCTACTCAGGCCTTCAGTGATTTGAACGATGCCTACTCACACTGGGGAGGGCCATCTGCTTGATTCTATCTGCCAGTTCAAATGTTACTATCTCCTGGAAACAACCTTCCAGACACACCCAGAAATAATGTCTAACCAGCTATCTGGGCATCCCATGGCCCAATCAAGTTGACCCATAAAATTAATCATCACATTCCCTTCTTCCAGTCAGCTGCTGGGAGGAATTGACAGATCTCAGCTCACTCTTCAGAAAGTGTTATAGACCCCTGCTCTAAGATCTAATGTCCAGAAGAGCCCCAACTAGTGCAAATGTGTTATTCACTACCCATCAGCAGGTCAGAAGGGAGTAGTTCACTGGATAGGCTTGCAGGGAGAAGCTCCTAAAGAATTAAAGTCTGATAACACCATGTGTTGGCAAGGATATGGAGGACCAGGATTCCACCGTATGGATGGATGGTAGTGCAGTTGGTAAACCACTTTGGTGAGGTCTTTGGTGGTATCTAGGAAAGTGAACAATGTGCACACTCTATGATCAACCAATTTCACTCACTGGCATTTTTCCTGGAGAAACTGACGCATGTGCACAAGAACATGTATTGCAGTTGTGATAGTGAAAATTAGAAACAACAATGCATTCACAAGATCACGGAGAAGAGGGCTGTGGGAGAGAGGGACTGTGGAGGTTTGGTGGGGAAGGGGAAAGGATGGTCAGCTATAGACGGAAAGCAGGATGTGTAGCAGAGGGAAGCCTTGGGAAATGAAAGTGGCATAATGGGGTCCTGCAGGAGAGACCTTAGGAGCTGGGCTGCTGTCCTGTTTTTTGGATGAGGAGAGCTTTGGCTTCAGTAGAAGCAGAGTTCCAGCTTGGCTGACTTCTGAAATTGATCCACAGAAGACCATGCTGTATTTTCAGTGTAGGTTCACCTGTCTGAAAGCGAAGAACTGGCCTAGGTGAGACTGTATATGAAGTTCCTTGAGGAGGGAACATGTCTCATTAATTCCCCCCAATACATTTTGCTTACTTTGCTGAATTTAGGGCTTTCTGAAGTCTTCACCTTGATAAGCCAGTTCTGGGTTTCTTTGAAACACACCCGTGTTTAATAGGCTATTGGCTGTGTCTGCTCTCTTGTGGCATCTCTTGTACAGTATTCTACCTGTGTTCCTGAAGAAAGAGCTGTCAGAAAGCCTAGGCTAAGGACTAATCTTGGAAATTAGGTGTAGATTTCATTCCTAACTCCATTACTGGAACATTGTATACACGGTTTCATGAGAACACCCCAACCTCCACCCCATTCACACTCCTCTTTGTTGTTGTTGTTGTTTTTTATCCCACATTCCTTAGTGAGTGACATTGTCTGAACTCGAGAAAGTCATTTGACCCAACAATGGGCTACTCCTACTTATCTAATAGAAACCCTTAAGCTTGTATTTCCTTTTCAATAAAATTGGTGATATTGATGTCTGGAGAGAAACTCTCAGTACATAGCAGCTAAAACACTGATAAAATAGATGAAAAATGAATGCATGGGTGATCTGGCAGTAAAGCGAGGGAAATCCTTCAAGGTTAGGTGTGAATCTAGAAGGGCACATCAGTGCTGCAGCTGACAGTTACCCTGGGGTCATCTGCAGGCTCCTGGAAGACTAGAGTGTAGATGTGTGTATATGTGCATTTGTGTACTCGTGTGTGTGTGCATGTGTGCATGAAGGGGGACATAGGAGGTGATCTTGGCCCACACAAAGTGTGAAGTTGAATCAGAGACCACCCACCTGCACTAAACCTGGGACCTCTCCCAAAGACAGCCAAGAATCTCAAGAAGGAAGCCTGTCTCACAGAAGTAAAAAGTGAAGATTCTTGGTGATCTTGGCCTTCGCTTTGAGTACAGGGGAAAAGAGAAAGTCTAGAGAGTTCCTAATTTCAAGTTCTTGTGTGGGTCGGGAACTGAAATCCAGTAACATCACACTGAGATACATATTCCAGATACTGGAATCAGCAAAGAGAAATATAAGATATATATTTTTTATATATTTAAAAAATAAAAGATAGTATTGAAAATAAAACTAAGGGACAAGACACTATTATAAACAACTGGGAAGATTAATAAAATTCTAAATATAAACAATATAATACTTGGGATTAGGAACTCAAATGGTTGGGTTAAATAGCAGATGAAGCAGCTGAAGCAGCTGAAGATAGATGCTGAGAAATTACTGAAAGTGCAGCAGAGAGAAATAAAGGATAAAAAAAGAAAGATAAGAGACACAGAGGGCGGATCGAAAAGGTTTCACGTGAGTTTAATCAAAAGGAGAGACTAGACAGAGTGGTGCAGAGGCAATATTTGAAGAGATAATGGCTTAGGATTTTCCGTCAATGATGAAAGATATGAATTAACAGACTCAACAAGCTCAATGTATTCCAAACAGGATAAGGAGAGAGTACCTTGTACTTGGTCAAAGACCAAGACAAAGATTTTAAAAGAGAAAAGATAGATGACCTATTAAGTGATGATAGATTGATAGCTGACTTCTCAAAATCATCAAGACAACATTGAGATACTCTGTCTTCAAAATGCCAAAGAAATAATTGTAAACCTAGAATTGGAGAGCTAGCTTGAGATAGTTTAGTAAGTAGACATTTATTAGTACCTTTAAAAAATATAATTTAGGAAGAAAAGAAATGAATCCAGAAGAAAGTCTGAAATGCAAGAAAAAATAGAGAAAAACAAAAATGTAAATATGTGAATAAACCTAAGAAAACAATGACTATATAAAAACAACAACAACAGCAATAATGTCTAATTTCTTCTATGAAAATGTCTTGGCTTTTTTTGGTCTCTCTGCATTTCCATGTAAATTTTAGAATAGTTGTTTAATTTCCAGGAATAAAAAAAAAATTGCTGGAAATGAGGTGCTGTGGGTCATGCCTATAATCCCAGCACTCTGAGAGGCGGAGATGTGAGGATTGCTTGAGCCCAGGAGTTGGAGACCAGCCTGGGCAACATAGTGAGACCTTGTCTCTACAAAAAATAAACAAAATTAGCCTAGTATAGTGATGTGCACATGTGATCTCAGCTAGCTACTCAGGATGCTGAGGAGGGAAGCTCTCTTGAGCCCTGGAGGTCAAGGCTATAGTGAGCCACGATTGTGCCACTGTACTGCAGCCTGGGTATCCAAACGAGATACTGTCTCAAAAAGAAAGAAAGAAAGAAAGAGAAAGAAAGAAAGAAAGAAAGAAAGAAAGAAAGAAAGAAAGAAAGAAAGAAAGAAAGGCCAGGATTTTTATTGGGATTACACTGAATCTATAGATCAATCTGGAGATAACTGACATCTTCATAATATTGAGTCTTTCCATTCATGAACATCATCTCTCTCTTTACTTACTAATAGTTACTAATTAATAATATAATGTTAGCAATAGTAGTTTTGTAGTTTCTGTATAGAAAAATTTTCTTTGGGTTTATTCCCACGATTCTGATTTTCCGTGCTATTGTAAATGCTGTTGTTAAAATTTCATTTTCTAATTGTTCATTCCTTGTATATAAAATGCAAATGATTTTTAAATTGACCTTACATCCAGGCACCTTGCTAAAATTACTCAACTGTCTGCAAGTTCTTCGGAGTTTTATACATACAATTATGTTGTGATTATGTTGTGTGGGAATAATGACGTTTCATTTCTTACTTTCCAATACTTGCATTTTTTCCTGCCTTTTTTCAATGGCTGGGACTTCTAGTACAATATAGTTATAGTGAAAGCAGAGATTCTTGTTTTATTCTTGATCTCAGATGGAAAGTTTTCAGTAATGCATCATCAGTATCGTATTTGATGTAGGTGTTTTTTTAAAAGATACTATTATTAGATTGAGAAAGTTATTTTCTATTCCTAGTTTGCTTAAGGTTTTACCATGAATAGAGGTGAAATTTTATTGGCTGCTTTTCTGCATTTATTAAGATGGTCTTATAATTTAACTTATTTATTATGTTAATATGGTAAACTCATTAACTGAGTTTTAATTTTTAAACGGGCATCGTCTATCTGGAATAAACCCACTTGATCACGAAGGATTCTCCTTTTTATTTATCACTGGATCTGACTTGCTACTATTTTATTTAGGATTTTTGCATCTGCTTTCATGAGAGAGATTTTCCTGAAATTTTTTCTCTCTCTCCTTCTCTCTCTCTTTTATTACCCCCAGCTCATCCCATGGAATGTAATTTTCTCTTCTTGTAATGTCTTCATCACGCTTTGTACCCATATTATTTCATCCTCATAAAATGGTTTTGTATGAATACTCTCTTTTTCTATTCTCTGGGATAGTTTTGTGTAATATCTGTGCTATTTCTTCTTTCACTTTTTTTTCACTTGATTTTTGAAGAATCAAGTTTTGCCTTGTTGATATTCAGTTGTTATACGTTTGTCTTCTATGTTGTTAATTTTTGCTCTTGTCTTTATTATTACCTTCCTTCCACTTTTGTTTTATTTTCCTGCTGTTTTCTAACTTCTTGAGATGGATCTTTAGACAACTGATTTTTCAGCCTTTCTTATTTTATAATATATACACTTTTAAAGCTATAAATTCCCCCTCTTTACAGCATTAGCTGTAACTCACAAGTTTTGATAGGTCATGTTTACATTATCATTCATTTAAAATGGAATTTTTTAAATTAAACAATATAGCTTACAAATATTTGAAGGTTTCCTAGGGATTTTTAGCTATAGTTGTGCACCACATAATAACATTTTGGTCAATGATAGTTTGCAAATACAGTGGTGGTTCCATCAGATTACAATGGAGCTGAAAAAATCCTATCACCTAGTGACGTCATATCCATTGTAACATCATAGCTCAATGAACTACGTGCTGCTGTAAACAAACCTATTATGCTGCCAGTTGTATAAAAGTATAGCACATACAATTACGTATAGTACATAATACTCGATAATGATAATAAACAACTATGTTATTAGTTTATGTATTTACTATATTATACTTTTTAGTTATTTTAGAGTGTACTCGTTCTACTTATTAAAAAAGTTAACTGTAAAACAGCCTCAGGCATGTCCTTCAGGAGGTATTCCAGAAGACAGCATTGTTGTCATAGACAGCTGCATGCATGTTATTGTGTGGAGACCTGCCAGTGAGGTGAAATGTGGAGGCGGAAGACTGTGTGATTAAGGATCCTACTCTGTGTAGGCCTAGGCTCATGTATGTGTTTGTGTCTTAGTTTTTAACAAAAAAGTTTAAATATAAAAAAATTAAAACAAAGGCGTATGGAATAAGAATATAAAGAAAAAAATTTTCTATAGCTGTAAAATGTGTTGTTTTGTTTTTGTGTTTTTTGAGATGGAGTCTCTCACTGTCACCCGGGCTGAAGTGCAATGGTGCGATCTTGGCTCACTGCAACCTCCACCTCCCAGGTTCAAGTGATTCTCCTGCTTCAGCCTTCTAAGTAGCTGGGATTACAGGCACCCGCCATCACACCCGGCTACTTTTTTTTTTTTGTATTTTTAGTACAGACTGGGTTTCACTATGTTGGCCAGGCTGGTTTCGGACTCCTGACCTCATGATCCACTCACCTCGACCTCCCAAAGTGCTGGGATTACAGGAGTGAGCCATTGTGCCCAGCCAGTGTGTTTGTGTTTTAAACTAAGTGTTGTTACAAAAGAGCCAAAAAGTTAAAAAAAATTAAAAAGTTTATAAAGTAAAAAAGTTACAGTAAGCTAAGGTTAATTTATTCTTGAAGAAATAAAATATATTTTTATAAATTTGTGTGGCCTAAGTGTACAATGTTTGTAAAGTCTACAGTAGCGTACAAGAACGTCTGAGACCTTCACATTCACTCCCCACTCAGAGCGACTTCTAGTTCTGCAAGCTCCGTTCAGACATGGTAAGTGCCATATATGGGTGTACCATTTTGATATTTTTAATATCATTTTTTACTGTATCTTTATATGTTTGGGTATGTTTAAATACACAAATACTTACCATTGTGTTACAACTGCGTAAAATATTCAGTCCAGTAACATGCTATACAGGTTAGTAGCCTGGGAGCAATAGGCTATACCATATAGCCTAGGTGTGTAGTAGGTTATACTATCTAGGTTTGTGTGAGTACATTCTGTGATGTTTGCTCCATAACAAACTTGTCCAACTACATACTTATCAGAATGTATCCCTGTTGTTAAGCAATGCATGACTGTATTTATTTCTAGCTTAATTCCATAGTGTTTAGAAAATTTACTCTGAGTGATTTCCGTTCTCTTATATTTGAGACTTGTGTTATGACCAGGATATGGTCTGTTTTAATAAATATCTTATGTGTCCTTGAGAAGGGAATGTATATTCTATGTCATTGAATATTATGTTCTCAGTATGTCACTTGTGAAGTTGGCTAATCATGTTCAAGTTTTCATCCTTCTTACTGTCATTTTTCGGCTTGTCTTATTAGTTACTGAGGATGGTGTGTTAATGACTGTTACTGTGGTTGTGGATTTGTTTACTATTTCTTTTAGCTCTTTCAATTTTGTTTTGTATATTTTGAAGCTGCGTTATTAAACACATGCAAGTTTTGTTGTATCTTCCTGGGAAACTGACCACTTATTCATTGAGAAATATTCATCTTTTTATTTTAAGTTCCGGGGTACATGTACACGATGTGCAGGTTTGTTACATAGGTAAACATGTGCCATGGGTAGTGTTCATCTATAGCTCTAGCAGTGCTTCTTGTCTTAAAGTCTACCTTGTTTGAGAACTATGTCAGCATTCTTTTGATTAGTGCTTGCATAGTATATATTTTTCTTTTTTTTACTTTCAACTTTCTTCTATATAGGGCATCTTGTAAGCAGCATGCATGTTTTAAAAATGCAGTCTGACAATTTTTGGTATTAAAAATTACTTAAAAAGGCTGGATGCAGTTACTCCCACTACTTTGGGAGGCTGAGGCGGGCGGATCATGAGGTCAGGAGATTGAGATGAGCTTGACCAACATGGTGAAACCCTGTCTCTACAAAAATTAACTGGGCGTGGTGGCGGGCACCTGTAGTTCCAGCTACTCGAGAGGCTGTAGCAGGAGAATCGCTTGAACCCGGGAGGTGGAAGTTGCAGTGAGCCAAGATCGTGCCACTGCAGCCTGGTAACAGAGTAAGACTCCGTCTCAAAAACAAAACAAAACAAAACAAAACAAAAAAACTTAAAAGGTAATATTTTATTGACATATAATGCACATACAGTAAAATTTACCACTTCACAGTATAAAATTCAGTGGTTTTAGTATATCCACAGAGTTTTGCAATCATCACAATTATTTAATTTTAGATCATTTTCATTGCTACTCCCAAAAGAAACCGCATATCCATTAGCAGTCATTCTTCATTACCCCCATCCCCTAGCCCCTAGTAAACACTGATGTATTTTTTCTGTTTCTGTGGATTTGCCTGTTCTGGGTATTTCCTATAAAAGGAATCATGCAATATATCTTTGTGACTGGCTTCTTCCACTGAATGTTTTTAAGGTTCATCATCAGTACTTCATTTTACTGCCAAATCATATTCCAGAGTATGTATATACCATCTTTTGTTTATTCATCCATTGATGGACATTTGGGTTGTTTCCACTTTTTGGCTATTATGAAAAATGTTGCTAGGAACATTCAAATACAAGTTTTTGTGTGAAAATATATTTTCATTTCTCTTGGGTATATTTGTAGGAGTGAAACTGCTGGGTCATACAATAACTTTATGCTTAACATTTTGAGGAACTGCCAAGCAGTTTTCCAAAGTTACTGCACCATTTTATAATCCTACCAGCATTGCATGAGGATTCCAAATTCTCCACATTCTTGCCCCCATTTGTTATGGTCAATTTTGATTCTAGCTATTCTAATCAGTGGTATCTTATTGTGGTTTTGATTTGCACTTCCTTAATGACTAGTGATACTGAGCATTCATTCCTATGATGGTTGCTTTCTATTCTATGAGTTGCCTTTTCATTTTCTTGATTGTCTTCTTTGAAGCACTGAAGACTTTAATTTTGATGAAGTATGATTTATGTTTTTTTTGTTATGCTTTTGGTCTCATAACCAAGAAAGTACTGCCTGACCTAAGGTCACAAAGATTTACCCCAACAGTTTTTTCCTAACAGTTTCATAGTTTTATAGTTTTAGCTCCCACATTTAGGTTGATGATCCATTTTGAGTTAATTTTGGCTATGGTGTGAGGTTGGAATCTAACTTCTGTTGTCTTTATATGGATAACCAGTTTTCCCAACACCATTTGTTGAAAAGGCAATTTCCCTATTGGATTGTCTTAGACTCTTGTCAAAAATAAATTTGCCATAAATATGAAGGTTTATTTTTGAACTCTCAATTCTATTCCATTGATATTTTGGTCTATCCTTATGCCAGTACCATGCTGTTTTATTGTTAAGTTTTGAGGCTGGGATTTGTAAGTGCTCCAACTTTGTTCTTTTTAAAGATTGTTTTGATTATTCTGGGTCCTTTGCATTTCCATATGAATTTTAGGATCATCTTGTTAGTCTCTGTTAAAAAAAAAAAAAGGAAAGGAAAACGAAAAGGAAAAACACGCATTTGGGATTTTGATAGCAGTTCCTTTGAAGCTATACATCAATTTGGTTTTTAAAAATTGTATATTCTTAGGGTGTACAACATGATGTTTTGATATACATAGTGAAGTGTTACTATAGTCAAATGGAATATTATTCACAGTTTCTTTATCCATTCGTCTGCTGACAGACACTTAGGATGTTACCATATCTTGGCTATTGTGAATAATGCTGCAGTGAACATGGAAGCACGGATATCTCTATGAAGCGCTGATTTTGTTTCCTTTGGGTATATACCCAGAAGAAGGATCGTTGTATCCTATGATAGATCTATTTTTAATTTTTAGAAGACTCTACATACTATTTTCCATGAAGGTTGCAGCAATTTATATTCCTATCAACAGAGTACAAGGGTTTCATTTTCTCTACGCCCTCACTAACACTTGTTATCATGTGTCTTTTTGATAATAGCCATCCTAAAAGGTGTGAGGTGATATCTCCTTGTGGCTTTAATTTGTACTTCTCTGTTGATTAGTGAATTGAGTGCCTTTTCATATACCTTTTGGCCATTTTTATGTCTTCTTCAGAGAAATGGCTATTCAAGTCCTTTGCCCATTTTAAAATAAGCTTGTTTTCTTGCTATTAAGTTCCATAGACCAATATGGGGGAGTCTTGTCCTTCTAGCAGTATGAAGTTTTCTGATCTGTGAACATGTGATGGTATCTTTGCATGTTTTTAGGTCTTCTCTTACTTGTTTCAACAATGTTTTCTAGTTCTCAGTGTGCATATCTTGTATAATCATGTGCCGTATAACAATGTTTCAGTCAATTGTGGACTGGATGTATGACAGTGATCCCATAAGATTATAATACTGTATATTTACTGTAGCTTTTCTGTGTCTAGAGGGTTAGATACACAAGTACTTATAATTGTGTTAAAATTGCCTACAGTATTCAGTCAAGTAATATGCTATATAGGTTTGTAGCCTAGGAGCAATAGGCTATACCATATAGCCTAGTTGTGTAGCAGGCTATACCATCTAGGTTTGTGTAAGTACACTCTATGATGTTCATACAATGATGAAATTGTCTTAAAGACATTTCTCAGAATGTATCCCTGTCATTAAGTGAAACATAACTGTACTTGTTTCATTAAATTTGTTTCTAAGTATTTTATTCTTTTTGGTGCTATTATAGATAGAATTGTTTATAAAATGTTTTTCAAACTGTTTTTTGTTAGTATATAGAACTACAATCGAATTTTGTATATTGATCTTGTAGACTATCTTGTTGAATTCAACCTTGATGAATTCATTTATTAGTTCTGATAGTTTTATTTGCAGATTCATTAGGATATTTTTATACAGATGATCATGCCATCTGCTAATGGAGGTACTTAATTCTTCCTTTTTCAATCTGGATACATTTTATTTCATTTTCTTGCCTAATGGCACTACCTAAACCCTCCAGTATAATGTTGGATAGAAGAGGCAAGAATGGACATCCTTGTCTTCTTCCTGACCTTAAGGGAAAGCATTCAGTCTTTCGCCATTAAGTATAATGATAACTGTAGGTTTTTTCCTAGATGCCCTTTATCAGCTTGAAGAAGTTTCTTTCTATTCTTAGTTTGTAGGGTGTTTAATTATAAAAAGATGTTGGATTTTGTCAAATGCTTTTTCAGTATCTATTGAGATGATCATATGTTTCCCCCCTCAGCTTTATTCTATGAATATTGTATATTACATTGATGGATTTTTGGGTATTAAACTAACCTTACATTCCTAGGATGAATCCCACTTGGTCTTGGTGTATAATCCTTTTATATGCTGCTTGATTTCATTCACTAGTATTTTATTGATATTATTCTATATCTATTCTATAATATAGAATCATCTATATTCCTTTTGGGACTCACATTATGTGTATGTTGGTAGGCTTGATGTTGTCCTACAAGTCTGTGAGGCTATGTTAGTTTTTCTTAATTTTTTCCCCCTTTCTATTCCTTATGTCCTTCCAATGGATGTATCTTGTCTTTCTATTTTTTTCTTCTGCCATCTCAAATCTTCTATTCAGCCCCTCTGCTGAAATTTTCATTTTAGTTATTCTACTTTTCTACTCCAGAATTTCCATTTCTTTATATTTTCTATGTAAATATAACATCACAAGCAGCTGTGATGTTAATTAATTGGCACTGATGGTGTTTTACAAATGCCCACTGAGTGGGCTCTCAGTCTGGTCAAATAAAGAAGGGCCTTATGAATGGGGATTTTCTGTAGTATTCCAATGTACCACATTTTCTTTATCTAATCCATCAGTGATGAGCACCTAGGTTGATTCCATGTGTTTTCTATTTGAATAGTGCTGTGATAAAAATATGAGTGTAGGTGTCTTTTTGGTAGAATGGTTTATTTTTCTTTGGGTATATACCCAGTAATTTTCTTTTTGGTGAGATGTTGTTGTCATAATTTTCTCTAAGTCTTTGGATACAGTTTCTTTTAGTTCTTTGAACATATTTATAATAGTTTGTTTAAAGTATTTGTCTAGCAAGTTCAATATCTGGGCTTATTCAGGGATAGTTTCTGTTAACTGTTTTTCCTATATATAGGCTATACTTTCCTATTTATTTTCATATCTTATACTTTTTTGTGAATACTAGACATTAAAAATAATAGAATGCAGCCACTCTGGAAGTCAGATTCTTCCTTGCTCTTCAAGTTTTGTTGTTGTTATTTATTGTTGTTGTTGTTTGTTTTTCTAGTGACTTTCCTGGACTTATTCTGTAAAGTTTTATTCTTTGTTGTGTGTGGCCACTGAAGCTTCTACTTGACTAACTTAATGTTCATATAATTATTAGACACAGGTTTCCTCAAATGCCTTGAACCAGTATAGCTCTCATTTTAAGTTGAGGGGCTCCGTGTGTTTGTGTCGGGGTATATCTTCAGTGTTCAGTGGCTTACAATTCTGCCTTTGCCTTCATTTCCTGCTTGTACAAAGCCTCAAGGTTAGACACAGGTAAGAGATTAGGGTTTTCTCAGATATTTCCTGGGCATGCATGAAATCTTAGCCATGCTCATTGCCTTTTAGATTTTTCAAAGTTCCCTATGGACATCTCGTTTTCCATATTTTCCTTTTGAGTTTTCTGCCAGCCTCTCATTTGGCCCAACTAGTTTTGCCACTTAAGGCAGCTGTGATGTTAATTAATTGGCACTGATGATTTTGACAAATGCCAACTGAGAGAGCTCTGAGTCAGGTCAAATAAAGAGGGGCTTTATGAATGGGGCTTTTCCAGGGAGTTGCTAGAAGGGTCATATAATGACAACTCTCTGGGAATGTGTTTTTTTAGGGGGTTTCAAATCTGTTATGCCCGTTCCAGTGGCTGCTAGACTGCTGTTCTTCACAGCTACTGTGCTTGTGAGGCTGCTGGTTTTTAAGCTGAAAGGTAGGGGTGGGGGTGAGACCAGGGAAAGTTAAAAAACCACAAAGATTGTTATCCTTACTAAGATTCAGCTATTTTTCTTGAATAAATGCACCTCATATTGGTTAGCCTTTGGTTAATTTCCAGAGTTCTGAAATAGGTGATTTTGACCAATTCTGCTTCTGTTGTTCTCTGCGCTTTTATGGAAGAGTGGAATTTTGGAGAGTCCCATCAATCCAGAAGTGCCTTACCAATCTTTGATTTTTAATTGAAATATGTAGATTGTTTACACTGATTAAATTACTGACATATTCAGGTACATATCCATCATCCTACTAGTTATATTCTGTTTGCTGCATATTTCTTATTTTCCTTTTTTCCTCATTTTATGCTTCAAAAAGATTGTATTTTAGTGTTTTTCCCAATGCTAGCTTATTAGTTACATATACATTTTTTTTACTACTCTTTCAGTGATTACTTTAAATATCTCAACTGTCATTTTAAGAACTACTATTAATTAGTACCTTTGCCCTTCCCAGATAATGCTAGGGCCTTACAACACTTTGACTTGATTTCCCTCTTTTCTACCCTTTATAATGCATTTTTATTTTACAATGTAAGAAACTGTACCACACATTATTATTATTTCATCTAGTCAATATAAAATTTAGTTTCAGCAATATATTTACCATTCCTCTTCCCTTTAATTCCTTCATACATTTCTGTCTTTCTAAGTAAGTCCATTTTTAATGTAAGTCTCCTGGTAGACATTACAAAAACTCCTTTATTTCTTTCTCATTTTTATTGGATATTATTTCTGGATGTAGATTTCTCTGTTGACATTTATTTTCTTTTAGTACTTTGAAGATGACATATGTCTTTGTGTACTTGGGCTGGCGTAACAGAATATCACAAACTGAGTGGCTTAAACAACAGACATTTAATTCCCATAATTCTGAAGGCCAGCAAGTATAAGATCAAGATGTAAGCCAATGTGGTTCCTGGTTGGAACCCTCTTTTTCGCTTGCAGATGGCTGCCTTTTTTGCTGTCTCCTCACGTGGTGGAGAGACATTGATCGTCTCTATTACATCTCTTCATATGAGGGACTCGTAAGAGACATATGTGAGGGCCATTTGTGAGGGCTCCGTTCTCATACCTAATTACCTCCCAAAGACCCCACCTCCAAACATCATTCATTGGGAACTAGGGCTTCACCGTGAGAATTTTGGGGGGACACAATCGTTCAGTCCATAACAACGTCCTATTGTCTTCTGTATCCATGATTTTTGCTGAGATGTCAGTCTTATGTTTTCTTCTTGGAAAATAATATATATATTTTCCTCAGGCAGTTCAACAGACTTTTTTCCTTGTCTTTGGCTTCTGACAGTTTAATATTATGTGCCAAGGTATGATTTTCTTTGCTTGTTTTCCTTAGAGTTTGTAATACTTTTTGAATCTGTGGTTTGATGTCTTTAATTCATTTGGAAAAATCCTTGACCATTATTTCTGCATATATTGTTACAATTACATGGATGTTAACTCTTTCACCATGTGCTACATGTCTCTTATGCTGTTTTTGTTTTTTTTTTTATTCATTTTGCTCTCTATGCCCCAGTAAGGATATTTTCTGCTGACCTACCCTGCAGCTCACAAATCTTCATTTTTGCTATGTTTAACCTACTATTAACCTCATGTTATGTTTTTAATTTCAGTTTTGTAATATTTAGTTTTATAATTTCCATTGTGTTTAAAAAATCCAATTATCTGGGTGAAAACTTCCATCTGGTAATCTAGTTTCTCAACATATTAATTACAGTTATTTTAAAATCTATGTCAGATAATTTCAGCATATGGGAACCTGTAAGTCTATTCCCTAGTTGTTCTTTTGGTCCTGTTTTTTGATATGTCTGATAGTTTTCAATTGAAGGCTGGATGTTGTACATAATAAATTATAGAGCTCTGGATCATATTATCTACTTCCAGAGAAGATTCACCCTATACTCTGGCAGACAACAGAAGAGAAGAACATCTCAGTCCAATCAGGGACTGAGAAAAGTCAAGACTAATTTGTGGTCTTTGTTAAGCTCAGTTTGAGAACTTGGAAATTTCTTTTAAATTTTTTTCTTTTAGATTCAGGGGATAAATGTGCAGGTTTATTACATGGTAATAAATGCTAAGCATTACATCATGCTGAGGTTTGAATTACTATTGAGCCCATCATCCAAATAGTGAACTACTAACCAATAGGTAGTTTTTCAGCCCTTGCCTCTCTCTCTCTCCCCTGTTTTGGAGTCCCCAGTGTCTTTTGTTCATGTGTACCCAATGTTTAGCTTCCACTTATTATGTGGTATTTGGTTTCTGTTCCTGCATTAATTTGCTCAGGATAATGGCCTCCAGTTGCATCCATAATGCTGCAAAGGACATTATTTCATTCTTATTTATGGCTGCATAGTACTCCATGGTGCATATGTGCCACATTTTCTTTATTTAATCCACCATTGATAGGCACGTAGGTTGATTTCATGTGTTTTCTATTATGAATAGTGCTGTGATAAACATATGCTTGTAGATATCTTTTTGATAGAATGATTTATTTTTCTTTGGGTATGTACCCAGTAATGGGATTGCTGGGTTGAATCGTAGTTCTGTTTTTAGTTCTTTGAGAAATCTTCAAACTGCTTTCCACAGGGACTGAAATAACTTACATTTCCATCAACAGTTGCATAACTGTTCACTTTTCTCCTCAACCTTGGCAACAGCTGTTATTTTTTGACTTTCCAGTAACAGCCATTCTAACTGGTGTGAGATATATCTCATTGTGGTTTTGATTTGCATTCTTCTGATGATTAGTGATATTGAGCAGAAACATTTTTTCATGTTTCTTGGTCATTTGTATGTCTTCTTTTGAGGAGTATCTGTTCTTGTCCTTTGTCCACTTTCTTTTCTTTTTTTTAATTTAATGCCTTTATAAAAGACTTTATTCACTTTTTAATGAGGTTTTTTTTTTTTCTTGTTGATTTGTTTAAATTCTTTATAGATTCTGGATATTAGTCCTTTGTCGGATGCATAGTTTTCTCCCGTTCTGTAGGTTGTCTGTTTACTCTGTTGATAGTTTCTTTTGCTGTGCAGAAGCTTTTTAGTTTGATTAGGTCCAAATTGTCAATTTTGTTGTTGTTGCATTTGCTTTTGAGGACTTAGTCATTAATTCTTCACCTAGGCCAATGTCCAGAAGAGTATTTTCTTATGTTTTCTTCTATGATTTTTATTGTTTTAAGTCTTACATTTAAGTCTTTAATCCATCTCGAGTTAATTTTTGCATATGGTGAGGGATAGGGGTTCAGCTTCATTTTTCTACATAGGATTAGCCAGTTTTCCCAGCACCATTTATTGAATAGGGTGTCCTTTCCCCATTGATTATTTTTGTCAACTTTGTTGATCATTTGGTTGTAGGTATGCAGCTTTATTTCTGGGTTCTATATTTTGTTCCATTTGTCTATGTGTCTATTTTTTGTACTAGTATCATGCTGTTTGATTACCATAGCCTTGTATTATAGTTTGAAGTTGGGTAATGTGATGCCTCCAGCTTTGTTCTTTTTGCTTAGGATTGCTTCAGCTATTTAGGCTCTTTTTTGGTCCCATAGAATTTTAGAATTTTTTTTTTTGTAATTCTGTGAAAAATGTCATTGCTATTTTGATAGGAATTGCATTGAATCTGTAAATTGCTTTGGGCAGTATGGGCATTCTAATGATATTGATGCTTCCACTCCATGATCATGGAATGTTTCCATTTGTTTGTGTCATCTATGATTTCTTTCAGCAACTTTTTGTAGCTCTCCTTGTACAGATCTTTCACTTTCTTGGTTACATGTATTCCTAGATATTTTATATTTTTTGTGGCTATTATAAAAATGGGATTGCATTCTTGATTTGATTCTCAGCTTGAATGTTATTGGTGCATAGACATGCTACTGATTTGTGTACATTGATTTTGTATCCTGAAACTTTACTGAAGTAGTTTATCAGGTCTAGGAATCTTTTGATGGAATTATTAGGGCTTTTTATGTATAGAATCATATCATCAGTGAAGAGAGATAACTTGTCTTCCTCTTTTCCTATTTGGATGCCTTTTACTTCTTTGTCTTGCCTGATTGCTCTGGCTAGGACTTCCAGTACTATGTTGAATAGAGGTAGTGAGAATGGACATCCTTGTCTCATTCCAGTTCTTAGGGAGAATGTTTTCATCTTTAACCCATTCAGTATGATGTTGGCTATGGGAGAACCAGGAAGTTTCTTAGGGCTCTTTCTCCTTGATGAGTACTGAAATTTAATTTTAATTTCTCAGCACTGTGAAACCACTGAAAGCTTGACTCTATTTTCAGCTGTTTCTGCTTGGTTTCTTAGCATCTTTTCTGCTAAGAAGAAAATGCACTTTGATAGAAAAACTGATGCTTAATGTCAGGCTTACCCGTCTGTGCTTTTTTTTCTCTCCGGAATCCTGGCTTCTCAAGACATGGCTGGCCTGGTGTCTGTACAGTCCAATTTTTTTCTCTCTCACCAGGTGAGATTTTGAAGACCTGCTGGCTTTTCAGCCTCATATAAAGATTGGTAAATGCTCCAAGGGGGAAAAGTTTCATGTAAAAAGCTTGGGTTCTTCAGTGCACTTCCCTTTTCTCTGGAATCTGCTGTCTGAAGTTCAATAGCCTTGAAGCTCTTTAATGCTTTCAATAGGTCACTTTTTTTTTTCTTTTAATCTAGCTCTTCTAGTTGTTTTTCTACATGGGCATGGACCTACTGTATTAGTTTGTTCTTACACTGCTAATAAAGACATACCTGAGACTGGGTAATTTAGAAAGGAAATAGGTTTAATTGACTCACAGTTCCACATGGCTGGCTAGGCCTCACAATCATGGTAGAAGACAAAGGAAGAGGGAGTGGAGCCAAGATGGCCAAATAGGAACAGCTCCGGTCTCCAGCTCCCAGCCCCAGCGACACAGAAGATGGGTGATTTCTGCATTTCTGCTTGAGGTACCGGTTTCATCTCACTAGGGAGTGCCTAACAGTGGGTGCAGGACAGTCGGTGAAGCGCACTGTGCACGAGCCGAAGCAGGGCGAGGCATTGCCTCACTCGGGAAGCGCAAGGGGTCAGGGAGTTCCCTTTCCTAGTCAAAGAAAGGGGAAACAGACGGCACCTGGAATATCGGGTCAGTCCCATCCTAATACTGCGCTTTTCCAACGGGCCTGGAAAACGGCACACTAGGAGATTGTGTCCCGCACCTGGCTCGGAGGGTCCTATGCCCACGGAGTCTCGCTGATTGCTAGCACAGCAGTCTGAGATCAAGCTGCAAGGCAGCAGCGAGGCTGGGGGAGGGGCGCCCGCCATTGCCCAGGCTTGCTTAGGTAAACAAAGCAGCCAGGAAGCTCGAACTGGGTGGAGCCCACCACAGCTCAAGGAGGCCTGCCTGCCTCTGTAGGCTCCACCTCTGGGGGCAGGGCACAGACAAACAAAAACTCAGCAAGAACCTCCACAGACTTAAATGTCCCTGTCTGACTGACAGCTTTGAAGAGAGTAGTGGTTCTCCCAGCACGCAGCTGGAGATCTGAGAACGGACAGACTGCCTCCTAAAGTGGGTCCCTCACCCCTGAGCAGCCTAACTGGGAGGCACCCCCTCAGTAGGGACAGACTGACACCTCATTCAACCGGGTACTCCTCTGAGACAAAACTTTCAGAGGAACTATCAGACAGCTGAATTTGTGGTCTCACGAAAATCCGCTGTTCTGCAGCCACCGCTGCTGACACCCAGCCAAACAGGGTCTGGAGTGCACCTCTAGTAAACTCCAACAGACCTGCAGTTGAGGGTCCTGTCTGGTAGAAGGAAAACTAACAAACAGAAAGGACATCCACACCAAAAACCCATCTGTGCATCACCATCATCAAAGACAAAAAGTAGATAAAACCACAAAGATGGGGAAAAAACAGAGCAAAAAAACTGGAAACTCTAAAAAACAGAGCACCTCTCCTCCTCCAAAGGAATGCAGTTCCTCACCAGCAACAGAACAAAGCTGGATGGAGGATGACTTTGATGAGTTGAGAGAAGAAGCCTTCAGACGATCAAACTACTCTGAGCTACGAGAGGAAATTCAAAACAATAGCAAAGAAGTTAAAAACTTTGAAAAAAAATTAGAAAAATGGATAGCTAGAATTACCAATGGAGAGAAGGGCTTAAAGGAGCTGATGGAGCTGAAAGCCAAGTTTCGAGAACTACGCGAAGATTGCAGAAGCCTCAGTAGCAGATGCGATCAACTGGAAGAAAGGGTATCGCTGATGGAAGATGAAATGAATGAAATGAAGAGAGAAGGGAAGTTTAGAGAAAAAAGAATAAAAAGTAATGAACAAAGCCTCCAAGAAATTTGGGACTATGTGAAAAGACCAAACCTACGTCTGATTGGTGTACCTGAAAATGATGGGGAGAATGGAACCAAGTTGGAAAACACTCTGCAAGATATTATCCAGGAGAACTTCCCCAATCTAGCAAGGCAGGCCAACATTCAGATTCAGGAAATACAGAGAACGCCGCAAAGATACTCCTCGAGAAGGGCAACTCCAAGACACATAATTGTCAGATTCACCAAAGTTGAAATGAAGGAAAAAATGTTAAGGGCAGCCAGAGAGAAAGGTCGGGTTACCCACAAAGGGAAGCCCATCAGACTAACAGCTGATCTCTCAGCAGAAACTCTACAAGCCAGAAGAGAGTGGGGGCCGATATTCAACATTCTTAAAGAAAAGAATTTTCAACCCAGAATTTCCTATCCCGCCAAACTAAGCTTCATAAGTGAAGGAGAAATAAAATACTTTACAGACAAGCAAACGCTGAGTGATTTTGTCACGACCAGGCCTGCCCTAAAAGAACTCC
The DNA here is from genome assembly GCF_009828535.3 of Hylobates moloch. Taxonomy (NCBI): domain Eukaryota; kingdom Metazoa; phylum Chordata; class Mammalia; order Primates; family Hylobatidae; genus Hylobates; species Hylobates moloch. The sequence goes on from NW_026652289.1 coordinate 13,914,401, forward strand.
TGAAGGAAGCACTAAACATGGAAAGGAACAACCGGTACCAGCCACTGCAAAAACATGCCAAATTGTAAAGACCATCGAGGCTAGGAAGAAACTATAGCAACTAACGAGCAAAATAACCAACTAACATCATAATGACAGGATCAGATTCACACATAACAATATTAACGTTAAATGTAAATGGGCTAAATGCTCCAATCAAAAGACACAGACTGGCAAACTGGATAAGGAGTCAGGACCCATCAGTGTGCTGTATTCAGGAAACCCATCTCACATGCAGAGACACACATAGACTCAAAATAAAGGGATGGAGGAAGATCTATCAAGCAACTGGAAAACAAAAAAAGGCAGGGGTTGCAATCCTAGTCTCTGATAAAATAGACTTTAAACCAACAAAGATCAAAAGAGACAAAGAAGGCCATTACATAATGGTAAAGGGATCAATTCAACAAGAAGAGCTAACTATCCTAAATATATATGCACCCAACACAGGAGCACCCAGATTCATAAAGCAAGTCCTCAGTGACCTACAAAGGGACTTAAACTCCCACACAATAATAATGGGAGATTTTAACACCCCACTGTCAGCATTAGACAGATCAACGAGACAGAAAGTTAACAAGGATATCCAGGAATTCAACTCAGCTCTACAGAAAGTGGACCTAATAGACATCTACAGAACTCTCCACCCCAAGTCAACAGAATATACATTTTTTTCAGCACCACACCACACCTATTCCAAAATTGACCACATAGTTGGAAGTAAAGCTCTCCTCAGCAAATGTAAAAGAACAGAAATTATAACAAACTGTCTCTCAGACCACAGTGCAATCAAACTAGAACTCAGGATTAAGAAACTCACTCAAAACCACTCAACTACATGGAAACTGAACAACCTGCTCCTGAATGACTATTGGGTACATAATGAAATGAAGGCAGAAATAAAGATGTTCTTTGAAACCAACGAGAACAAAGACACAACATACCAGAATCTCTGGGACACATTCAAAGCAGTGTGTAGAGGGAAATTTATAGCACTAAATGCCCACAAGAGAAAGCAGGAAAGATCCAAAATTGACACCCTAACATCACAATTAAAAGAACTAGAAAAGCAAGAGCAAACACATTCGAAAGCTAGCAGAAGGCTAGAAATAACTAAAATCAGAGCAGAACTGAAGGAAATAGAGGCACAAAAAACCCTTCAAAAAATTAATGAATCCAGGAGCTGGTTTTTTGAAAAGATCAACAAAATTGATGGACCGCTAGCAAGACTAATAAAGAAGAAAAGAGAGAAGAATCAAATAGATGCAATAAAAAACGAAAAAGGGGATATCACCACTGATCCCACAGAAATACAATCTACCATCAGAGAATACTACAAACACCTCTATGCAAATAAACTAGAAAATCTAGAAGAAATGGATAAATTCCTCGACAAATACACCCTCCCAAGACTAAACCAGGAAGAAGTTGAATCTCTGAATAGACCAATAACAGGTTCTGAAATTGTAGCAATAATCAATAGCTTACCAACCAAAAAGTCCAGGACCTGATGGATTCACAGCTGAATTCTACCAGAGGTACAAGGAGGAACTGGTACCATTCCTTCTGAAACTATTCCAATCGATAGAAAAAGAGGGAATCCTCCCTAACACATTTTATGAAGCCAGCATCGTCCTGATACCAAAACCTGGCAGAGACATAACCAAAAAAGAGAATTTCAGACCAATATCCTTGATGAACATTGATGCAAAAATCCTCAATAAAATGCTGGCAAACCAAATCCAGCAGCACATCAAAAAGCTTATCCACCATGATCAAGTGGGCTTCATCCCTGGGATGCAAGGCTGGTTCAACATACGCAAATCAATAAATGTAATCCAGCATATAAACAGAACCAAAGACAAAAACCACATGATTATCTCAATAGATGCAGAAAAGGCCTTTGACAAAATTCAACAACCCTTCATGCTAAAAACTCTCAATAAATTAGGTATTGATGGGACGTATCTCAAAATAGTAAGAGCTATCTACGACAAACCCACAGCCAATATCATACTGAATGGGCAAAAACTGGAAGCATTCCCTCTGAAAACTGGCACAAGACAGGGATGCCCTCTCTCACCGCTCCTATTCAACATAGTGCTGGAAGTTCTGGCCAGAGCAATCAGGCAGGAGAAGGAAATAAAGGGTATTCAATGAGGAAAAGAGGAAGTAAAATTGTCCCTGTTTGCAGATGACATGATTGTATATCTAGAAAACCCCATTGTCTCAGCCCAAAATCTCCTTAAGCTGATTAGCAACTTCAGCAAAGTCTCAGGATACAAAATTAATGTACAAAAATCACAAGCATTCTTGTACACCAATCACAGACAAACAGAGAGCCAAATCATGAGTGAACTCCCATTCACAATTGCTTCAAAGAGAATAAAATACCTGGGAATCCAACTTACAAGGGATGTGAAGGACCTCTTCAAGGAGAACTACAAACCACTGCTCAATGAAATCAAAGAGGATACAAATAAATGGAAGAACATTCCATGCTCATGGGTTGGAAGAATCAATATCATGAAAATGGCCATACTGCCCAAGGTAATTTATAGATTCAATGCCATCCCCATCAAGCTACCAATGACTTTCTTCACAGAATTGGAAAAAACTACTTTAAAGTTCATATGGAACCAAAAAAGAGCCCGCATCGCCAAGTCAATCCTAAGCCAAAAGAACAAAGCTGGAGGCATCACGCTACCTGACTTTAAACTATACTACAAGGCTACAGTAACCAAAACAGCATGGTACTGGTACCACAACAGAGACATAGATCAATGGAACAGAACAGAGCCCTCAGAAATGATGCTGCATATCTACAACTATCTGATCTTTGACAAACCTGACAAAAACAAGAAATGGGGAAAGGATTCCCTATTTAATAAATGGTGCTGGGAAAACTGGCTAGCCATATGTAGAAAGCTGCAACTGGATCCCTTCCTTACACCTTATACAAAAATTAATTCAAGATGGATTAAAGACTTATATGTTAGACCTAAAACCATTAAAATCCTACAAGAAAACCTAGGCAATACCATTCAGGACATAGGCGTGGGCAAGGACTTCATGTCTAAAACACCAAAAGCAATGGCAACAAAAGCCAAAATCGACAAATGGGATCTCATTAAACTAAAGAGCTTCTGCACAGCAAAAGAAACTATCATCAGAGTGAACAGGCAACCTACAGAATGGGAGAAAATTTTTGCAACCTACGCATCTGACAAAGGGCTAATATCCAGAATCTACAATGAACTCAAACAAATTTACAAGAAAAAAACAAACAACCCCATCAAAAAGTGGGCAGAGGACATGAACAGACACTTCTCAAAAGAAGACATTTATGCAGCCAAAAAACACATGAAGAAATGCTCATCATCACTGGCCATCAGAGAAATGCCAATCAAAACCACAATGAGACACCATCTCACACCAGTTAGAATGGCCATCATTAAAAAATCAGGAAACAACAGGTGCTGGAGAGGATGTGGAGAAATAGGAACACTTTTACACTGTTGGTGGGACTGTAAACTAGTTCAACCATTGTGGAAGTCAGTGTGGCGATTCCTCAGGGATCTCGAACTAGAAATACCATTTGACCCAGCCATCCCATTACTGGGTATATACCCAAAGGACTATAAATCATGCTGCTATAAAGACACATGCACACGTATGTTTATTGCGGCACTATTCACAATAGCAAAGAGTTGGAACCAACCCAAATGTCCAACAATGATAGACTGGATTAAGAAAATGTGGCACATATACACCATGGAATACTATGCAGCCATAAAAAATGATGAGTTCGTGTCCTTTGTAGGGACATGGATGAAACTGGAAAACATCATTCTCAGTAAACTATCGCAAGGACAAAAAACCAAACACCGCATGTTCTCACTCATAGGTGGGAATTGAACAATGAGAACTCATGGACACAGGAAGGGGAACATCACACTCCGGGGACTGTTGTGGGGTGGGGGGAGGGGGGAGGGACAGCATTAGGAGATACACCTAATGCTAAAGGATGAGTTAATGGGTGCAGGAAATCAACATGGCACATGGATACATATGTAACAAACCTGCACATTGGGCACATGTACCCTAAAACCCTAAAGTATAATAAAAATAAATAAATAAATAAATAATTATTAATGAGGCATAAAAAAAAAGAAGACAAAGGAAGAGCAAAGGGAGGTCTTACACAGTGGCAGGCAAGAGAGAGCTTGTGTAGGGGAAGTCCCATTTATAAAACCATCAAATCTTGTGAGACTTACTCACTACCACTAGAACAGTATGGGGGGCCAAACGCAAACAAATGAAGACAACCACCATGTTACTTCCATTACAAAAAAACTGCCTCCTTTAGACCTCTAGACCTTTAGACCTCCAGAAATCTTTTTTTGATCTGGAAATGTCCTGCCACTCAACTTCCCATCAATGCAATAGTGGCCAAAAAGAGCCCTGGGGAAGCAATAGACGTAGCTTCTCCCAGTCATGCAAATAGCGAGATGAAACAATCTGGAGAGGAAGGATATCAATTCCTCAAGTCACATCCAGTATGTGACCTGTAGGAGGGGATCTCCCACTTTTCTAGGCTTCTGTGTCAAAGGGCAGGCAGAGTCACTTTGTCGATGCTGATGTAGAAAGCAAAGGCAAGGTCATAACCTTGGCCTGGGTTGACCTGCCAGACGAGGACACCAGTCTCCTTCTAAGAACTAGGTGTGAGGGTTAGTTTCCCAGTGTTGTGAGCATGACTCTTTCTCTAGTTGTTTTCTAAAGTGATGGAAAAGAACCAGAAGGGGTAGATGTGAGATTCACGAAACAGGAGGATTCAGCAGGAAAATTGGGCAATTTGCTTGTAAATGTATCTGTAGCCTCAGGGATGTATCTACCCAGCAAAAAACGAAGTGGAAATTTGGCAAACGTGGTCATTAATTATCTAATTTGGCTGTTTATTCCAATCAAGCTAATTGGTTAACTGCCAGGTTTCCACTCCACTTTGAATTGCTCAGGGACAGCAAAAGGGAAAGGGGATTAAACCAGCATCTGATTCTTCTATACAGAGCTGATGAGAATGTCTTTGTGGAATAAATACTTGGCCTTTACGGTAGTTTATGATGGGACTTTTCCTGTGTTTTCTCTGCGAGATGACAGAAGAGGCTCTGCTGGATTTCTGGCTCATTAACTCACTTAGGTACTGAGATTAAGCCAATTCTTCACTCTAAGGTCCTTGGTGTTACTCGTCCATGGATCCAACAAGATGCATTTAATAGTAAGATGGAAAACTCCTGGAGAGATTGGCCATGTGCCCCTGGCTTTGGAGGAGAAGGGAGTCTGGAGGCAGCATTCAGTTCACTTTCGGGAGCTGTACATTCCTGCGTGGAAGATTGTTATATACTCTTCCATATTTATTCATCTATTTGTTCATTCATTCACTCATTATTGAACACTGGTGATGTGCCAGGCACTCCACTAGGTTATGGTAGGTATAAAGATGAATAGGAAAATATCCTTGCCCAGAGAAGTTCCACGTCTGGTGAGAGAGTAAGAGCTATACTTGAACCATTTCACTATGATACGATCAGTACAATAATAGTGGCCTGTACTATGAACTAAGGTGCACAATGTCGGGAGGATGAAGCCCACTTGGATGGATCAGAGGTTTGTTTCATAGAGTTAGGAGTTGAAACTGATGGGTGAAATATAAATAAGATCCCCTGTCTCCCACAGAGGGGTAAGAGATGGGAGAGGAAAGGTGTTCTAAGCATGACAAGAGCACTTACGAAGATCCTCCACGCAGTGTGCCCATTAGGGGAGTGGCCAGGGGCTTCCCATGCCTGGAGAAGGAAGTGCAGTTGGGAAAGAGGGAAGTGAGGGTGCGTTGGGCAGGCAAAGTTTCACTGGCAGTGTCGGTGAGGCTTTGGAGAGTTTTGAGGCGGGAAGAATCACTTGGTCGTCTTTGAGAGCTCACTGCAGTGGTAATGGTATGGGCAGAAACTCTAGGGGCAGCCACAGTTGGTTCAAAACCCAGGCCACTTTTTCATGTGTGGCCTTGGAGAAGATGCTCCAGATACCCCTGAGCTTCAGGAAAATAGGATAATAATGCATTCCTTGAACTGTTGTTGAGAGAACTAGAAACAATATATACTATATTAACTAGGACAGTGTCTAGAAGCTGTTGCTGTAATTATTTTGAGGTTAATATAATCTACTGGAAAGTAGAGTTTCTGAGTCAGAGTCCTGGGTTCTGATCCTAGTTTTGCCTCTGATGAGCAAGGTATCTTTCAACACATTTCTTAAACTTTCTGAATTTATTTTCTTACTGGTAAATATTCATTTAGTCAAAAAACGTTTATTTAAAAACTTCCAGCCAGGTGCAGTGGCTCATGCCTGTAATCCCAGCACTTTGGGAGGCCAAGGTGGGCAGATCACCTGAGATCAGGCATTCGAGATCAGCCTGGGCAACATGGCGAAATCCCATCACTACTAAAAATACTAAAGTTAGCCGGGTGTGGTGGCAGGCACCAGCAATATCAGTTACTTGGGAGGCTGAGGCAGGAGAATCTCTTGAAGCTGGGAGGCGGAGTTTGCAGTGAGCTGAGATCACACCACTGCGCTCCAGCCTGGGTGACAGAGTGAGACTCCATCTCAAAAACAACAAACAAACAAAAAACAAGCTTCCAAATGCAGCCCTGTGTTGCCTAAGTAAATGGTCACCCCCAAAACCCATAACACTAGTCTGATTTGAGAAAAACATCAGTCAAATCTCAAATGAGGGACATTTTATAAAATACTCAACCAGTACTCTTCAGAACTGTCAAGGTCACCAAAAACAAAGGACAGCCTGAGAATCTGAGAAGTGGTCACAGCCAAAAAGAGACAAAGGAGACACAACAATGAAATGTAATTTGTATCCTCGATGGGATTCTTGAAGAAGAGAGGATATTAGATAAAAACCAAGGAAATCAAGCTAAAGTATGAACTTTAATAATAATGTATCACTATCGATTCATTAATTATGATGAATATACTGTGAAACGAAAATAAATCTTGGGGTCCCAAAATCACTAAGCTAAAGGGAAAAGTCATGCAGGGAACTGCTTAGGGCAAACCTGCCTCCTATTCTATTAAGAATCACCCCTCTGCTCACTGAGATAAATGCGTATCTGATTGCCTCTTTTGGAGAGGCTAGACAGACACTCAAAGAATGCAACTGGCCAGGTGCAGGGGCTCATGCCTGTAATCCCAGCACTTTGGGAGGCTGAGGCAGGCGGATCACCTGAGGTTGGAAGTTCGAGACCAGCCTGACCAACATGGAGAAACCCTGTCTCTACTAAAAGTACAAAATTAGCTGGGCATGGTAGCACATACCTGTAATCCCAGCTACTGGGAAGGCTGAGGCAAGATAATTTCTTGAACCCGGGAAGCGGAGGTTGCGGTGAGCTGAGATCACGCCATTGCACTCCAGCAAAACTCCATCTCGAAAAAAAAAAGAGAATGCAACCACTTGTCTCTCATCTACCTGGAATGGAAGCTCCCTCCCTGCTTAGAGTTGTCCCACCTTTCCGGACCAAACCAATGTTTATCTTACATGTGTTGATTGATGTCTCATGCCTCCCTAAAATGTATAAAACCAAACTGTGCTCTGACCACCGTGGACACATGTTGTCAGGACCTCCTGAGGCTGTGTCACAGGTGCCCATCCTCAATCTTGGCAAAATAAACTTTCTATATTAACTGTGACCTATCTCAGACATTTGGGGTTCACATACTGTACTAATGTAAGATATCAATAATAGAGGAAGTGGTGTGTGTGTGTGTGTGTGTGTGTGTGTGTTGTGGAGGCGTTTATTGAGGACTAAGCTCTGATTTTTTATCTTACCCAAATTCCTTTCTGAGGGGTCTGGGGAGTCATGGCCTACAAACCATAAATTCTCATCAGATGGGTTTTATTGAACCGTGTATATCATGACTTACTTTCCAATCTGACTCTGGCATAACAAGGAAGAAAATCAAAATGTTTTACCCCAAAATATATTTCGTTGCCATACCTTGAAATTGCCATGTAAAGTCTCTGGTGAGAAAAATCCACATTCTATAGAGAATCCCCTTTCCCCTTGGTTTTCCTTCCTTCCTTCCCAGATCCAGGAGATAATCAACTAAGAGCCAGGCACCCTTTTAAATCTGATATGAAACAATTTGCCACCTGCTCTCTCTAAAGTCCACTACCTAAGAGCTTCCTCCGCACAATAAAACTTGGTCTCCACAATCTTTTCTTTCACCTGAGCATTCCTTTCTGTTGACTAGGTCTTCAGATAACCTCAACCAATTGTCAACCAGAAAATGTTTAAATTTCCCTATAGCCTGGAAGCCGCCACTTTGAGTTGTCCCACCTTTCCAGACCAAACCAATGTATTTCTTAAATGTATTTGATTGATGTCTCACACCTTCCTAAAATACATAAAACCAAGCTGTACCCCAACCACATTGGGTACATGTTCTCAGGACCGTCTGAGGGCTGTGTCACAGGTCATGGTCATTCATATTTGGCTCACAATAAATCTCTTCAAATATTTTATAGAGTTTGACTCTTGAATACTATAAGGTTTGCCATAAGGGTTATAAACTATAAAACACAGACCAAGACAAGATGATTTTTGCCTGTATATGCTTATGAAATATTGTTGGCTTAAATGAAAACAGCTAAATACTGAGTTATTGGTATAAATACTTTTACAACTAACCGTAGGTTTTATTACTAAATACCTGAAATTCACAGCTATAAAAATGGTTAATAGAAAAATGACTTTAAATATTGGCTCTCACGGTTTTTGTAAACAATCTAGGTAAACTACAAAATTAATGAGGTAAATGTAATGGAATAAATGCTTGTAAACAAAGTTGTCATAATTTAGGACCTAAGGTTATTATTTGATATTAAGTATCTGGGTAATTTCCAATTTAAGAATTGTAGGAAAACTTTTTTTTAACGTTCTTATTAGAGGTACAATATCTTTGTCCAATTCAAACCTTATTTAAGGGTTATGTATAAAACAAGGTAAAGAAATCAGGAAATAAGAGATGAAAAAAGTTAAAGATGTAAAGAGGTATTTTTGGCAAAGAAAGTATAAGGAAAGTAATTTTATATAGGAAAGAATCTTGTGTGGTGAATTTTTGCCCTAAAATAAAATAACTGGGTTGTTCAAGGAAGAGAGATATTTAGAATAAAACAGAAAGTCTAACCATTGTTAAAGGTCTAGGTAAGTCATAATAAGGTTAGTAAAATAAATTTTTAAGGGTGTCGCATAATTCAGCTGGTGTTGGCTATAATTAAAAAGAAATCAGGCCGGGTGCGGTGGCTCACGCCTGTAATCCTAGCCCTTTGAGAAGCCAAGGCAGGCAGATCACCTGAGGTCGGGAGTTCGAGAACAGCCTGACCAACAAGGAGAAACCCCCTCTCTACTCAAAATACAAAAATTAGCTGGGCGTGGTGGTGCATGCCTGTAATCCCAGCTACTTGGGAGGCTGAGGCAGGAGAATCACTTGAACTCAGGAGGCGGTGGTTGCGGTGAGCCAAGATTGTGTCATTGCACGCCAGCCTGGGCAACAGGAGCAAAACTCTGTCTCCAAAAGAAAAAAAAAATCATAATAATCTTTCTAGAGATGGGTCTTTAATACTAAAGAAATACATAATACAAAACTAAACAATTGGTTAAAACAAGATTTTATTACACATATTTTCTTTTTTTCAATGCAAAAAGTTTTTAAATTTTTAGATTCTATAATCTGTTTCTTTAACATTCTTCAGATTGATATCTTTAAAGTGCCACTGTTTCTCTTTTGAAAAGGCCTTGAATGATGGCTCTCTCCTTCACCTTATGGTGGCTCCTGTAACTTTTACTAATTATCTAAGTAAGGAAGAAAAATTATTTTTGAAAACAGGCAAATAAAGACCTGCCTTTTAATTCTGCATGCCTGTTATATCTCTGTTTCTATACGTGTCATGTGGAAGTGATATTTCACTACCAAACCACATGAAAAAGCTCTAATCAAGTAACTTAAAAAATTGTAAATGCTTATCAAATTGGTAAACACTAGCTCAGATGCCTTTTAATTCACATGACCTTGGTAATCTTTGGTAAAAATTAATTTGGTAAATTTAATCTCAAAACTCTCCAGTAATTTAAAATTCTCAAAGTCATGTTAAACCCTCAAGTTTTTCCTTTTCCCCCACTGGTAATTTGGGTTACTAAACAGTTAAAATAGTAGAAGCATAAAATATGCTTTTGTTAAAATTTTATAAACGTAGTGTCAATTCTCAAAAAAATGTAAGTTTCTTTTTGGTTAAGAAACTATTGGCCGGGCGCGGCGGCTCACGCTTGTAATCCCAGCACTTTGGGAGGCCGAGGCGGGCGGATCACGAGGTCAGGAGATCGAGACCATGGTGAAACCCCGTCTCTACTAAAAATACAAAAAAAAAATTAGCCGGACGTGGTGGCTGGCGGGCGCCTGTAGTCCCAGCTACTCGGAGAGGCTGAGGCAGGAGAATGGCGTGAACCCGGGAGGCGGAGCTTGCAGTGAGCCGAGATGGCGCCACTGCAGGAGACTCTAAAAAAAAAAAAAAAAAAAAAAAAATATTAAATTGCTTTATAAAAAGGAATTATACAAAAAAAAAGAAAAAAAAAAAAAACCAAGTAACTATTTAAAACCAAACGGTGTCATGTAAAGGAATTGTTCCACTTTGTGGATTGGTATCATTTAACTTCTTTAAAAACAACAACAACAACAACAACAAAACTTTACTATACTAAATTGTCAAAATAACCACTTAACCACTTTAAGGACAAAATTCTTAATTTTAAATGCTACAAAATTTAAGAGCTTGCAGGACGCAGAGCTCACTACTGAACAATCACTAATGCACAAAGGTTTATTCCTGAAAAAGCAAACAGCCGGGCGCGGTGGCTCACGCCTGTAATCCCAGCACTTTGGGAGGCTGAGGAGGGTGGATCATGAGGTCAGGAGTTCAAGACCAGCCTGGCCAAGATGATGAAACTCTGTCTCTACTAAAACTACAAAAAAAAAAAAAAAAAAATTAGCCGGGTACAGTGGCAGGTGCCTAGTAATCCCAGCTACTCAGGAGGCTGAGGCAGGAAAATCGTTTGAACCCGGGCGGCAGAGGTTGCAGTGAGCCGAGATCGCGCCACTGCACTCTAGCCTGGGTGACAGAATATGACTACTCCGTCTCAAAAAAGAAAAAAGAAAAAGAAAGAAAGAAAGAAAGAAAGAAAGAGAGAAAGCAAGCAAGCGAGCAATCAGCCTAGTGGGCCATATAAGGTCTGCTTGCCCTGAGAAGGGGACTGTCCAGATCTCCCTATAAAATACCAAGCGACGTACCTAGATGACGCAGTTAATATCTTGCATATGCAAGCCATGTTGGACTAGCTTTAAAACTGGGATATCCTCCCACCTAATATGTCTATTACCTGGGTCATGGTAAATTTGGGGGCTTAGGGGGCCTCTTTTACGTGGGTGCCCCTCCCACAGAATCATAGGTCTGTTTAAGAAGCCTTATCAAATCTGATATCCCTCATAGATCTTACAGATGCAACTGTACTATTACAGGCTGGAAACCCAAACCTTTTTCTCCAGAAAAGGTAAAATGGTCTGGGGGTAAAAACGCTTCCTGGGACCAGAACATAAAAAGATATAGGTTAATAGAATTATAAAATGTAAAATATTTAAACAAGGTTTATGTAAGGTAGTTGTAATCCCTTTTACCTAAATGTCTTATAAAAATAGGTACTATATCTAACTCACTGGGGGCTGTTTTCCCCTTTCTAGTACTATAAAACTGAAGACATGTACATCTGCTCATGTAAATCCTCCACTGCATAGACTTTTGTGTGGAGCATTTATCAGGGCTGATGGCAAAAACTGTGAGTATTTTTCAATAACAACAACTGAGGTATTTTGATGGGGCATTTACTGGCTTGCTGTGGAATATTAACTAAAGCTACCTCTATATTAATGGAAATAATGTTTCCCCAAAAGTTCCATAATAAAATAAAAATGGTTTACATAAAATCTTGCTACCTAATAAGCAGAGAGGCTCTTTTCTAGAACTAATTGTAAGGAGCTGCTAAATTCCACAGTGCCCAATAGCTCTCCTGAGCTGTTTGATTTGTAAATGGCATTTCCAAGGTAAACAAACATCTTGTTTTAAAAGCTGCTGCTCTGGTTAAAAAAGGGTCAAGGAAATCTTTTTCTTTTAAATTATTTGGGTAAAGTATGTTTTTGTAAGCAAATTTCCCTTTCTGAATCCTCCAAAATTCAGATTGTAATTTTATGGCAATATAGTTGTCTGCATAAGTTCAATCATAGTTTTTTTTTTTTTTCCTAACAATTGGTGACACTGGTTATTTTACCAAGACTGAAACTAGTATAGCCTATTTTTAGGTAAAGTTTCAGCAAAATCAACTTTAAAAGGAGTCTATATGGCCAGTCAATTTCTTGCTGCATTTTATGCAAATAGTCAGGCAAGCATAATAAGCCTAAAACTAGCATTGCACACAAATTGGCCTGGCTATAAAATTCTCTTTAATAAAAAAGGCGGCAAAAAAATTGTTTGAAAGGCAAAGTGTAACACTTAATACTACATTTCAACCCTAACTTTTTATGTGCAGATTAAATCATTATTTCCTGTTTACAATAATCCTCTAAAAAGTACCAGATTATAATTTTGCTTCATGTTTTCAGTTGGTGCCCTAATGGAATAGGTTCCTTTTTCGGTTCTAACATACAAATTACTGTTATGACTGTCAAACTATAAATGTTATTTATCTCTTTTTGTTTTACTTCCAAAGAAACCAAAATCATGGTATTCTGAAGGCCAGAGATATGAATCTCTCTCATTTGGCATCCACTGGGTCTGGATCTGTTTCACTGCTAATGCTTTGCTGCCATAACTAGACAAGCTGCCTCCCTCTAGGTCCAGGGACTATCGTAGAAGAGGTGGGCATGCACAATTGTAAGGGCCAGTTTTGAGGGATAAAATTAGGACAAGATCAAACCCTCCAAATCAAGAAGGAGGTCCAAAAAAAAATGCCAAAACAGCTGGTACAACAAGTTTGGTTGTCTTCTGAACTATTATGTGTCACTTTTGCATCCATCCCAACCATGAAATTTTACTATAAAACTAAAGAAAAACATTTACTAACAGGATAAAATACCTTACCACAAAGCTTCCTGGGTATAATACTCCCAATGATAAGTGGTAAAAATAAACCTATCTATCCATATATATTTTTAATTTTTCAGAACAGTGCTTATGTTTTGTATAACTAATTGCTGTAAGTCTGTAACAAAAACCAAACTCACAGCAGCTCAACACATAGAAGTTAAAAATAAGTCAGTCTTGCAACTTTGCCTTTTGGTTTTTCTGCTGGCCTTTTTACTTAAAATAATAATTTTAAAAAGTAACAAACGGCTGTCTACAACCCTTCCTGTCTGGCCTAGAACAATTAATTGGCTATAAGTCTTTTAACTCTTATGGTCCTCAGTCATAGGAAGTCCTGCCAAGGAAAAAATAACACTGTAGAATTATATAACTTCTCCTGTGACAAAACTTTTCTCTCCAAATACCAGTATATGGTGCAATACAAAAGTCGGTGGGCGGGGGAGGGTGGGTGGGAAATAGATTTGTCTGCTGTTAACAAGTCTATCACAATTTAAACACTGATGACCAAGTGTTTCTGGTATTTAATTTATGTTATATGCGTAGGATGCTATACCTATGGAAATACATTGGCTAGAAAAGAGATTAAATTTATTAAATTCTAATTTAATGTTTGTCCCACAATTCTCAAGTAAGATTAACGCTAAATGATGAGTTAATGGGTGCAGCACACCAACATGGCACATGGATACATATGTAACAAACCTGTACATTGTGCACATGTACCCTAAAACTTAAAGTACAATTAAAAAAAAAGATTTATCACAAGGTCCAAATAACCCTTAATAAGGAAGGCGAACACATTGTGAGTTTGATCAAAAATATGATGATGCATGCGGGGTCTTCTGGCCGATTGGGTTGGTTACCATCCTCTGATTCTAACTACAACCTTGGACGCCCAAACCTTCACTATCTTTATAATATTTGTTACTATATTAACCTTAGACATTTTATTGTAAATGTTATGCCAGGTACAGCAAAAGGAAAGACACAATTAAAGACCTGGATCATAATAACTCAGAAAATAGATCTGATCCAGGATGTTTTTTTTTAGACTAAACCCTAGGCCTGACTCCATGTCACTCGGTAAACAATTGGCTATTGCATCAGGTCAGACCATGTCCTCCCCCCATTATCCAAATCGCTAATATTTAAAGCTACCATCAACCAGAATACACTAGGAATAAGCCTTCCTAGCACCGTGGGACCTCGCCAAACGACCAGATCAGACAACTCTAGGAATAAGCGCTGCTAGAGCCATGGAATCTGCCGCTGTAGGCCTGCATATGCTTTCTGTGAATGCTTTTTGGCCAAGAGGGAGGACTGAGGACTAAACTCTGATTTTTTACCTTACCCAGATTCCTTTCTAAGGGGTCTGGGGAGTCATGCTCTAAAAACCATAAATTCTCATCAAATGGATTTTATTTAATCCTGTATCTCGTGACTTTCCAATCTGACTCTGGCATAACAAGGAAGAAAATCAACATGTTTTACCCCAAAATATATTTCCTTGACATACCTTGAAATTGCCCTGCAAAGTCTCTTGTGGGAAAAATCCACATTCTATAGAGAATCCCCTTTCCCCTTGGTTTTCCTTCCTTCCTTCCTTCCCAGATCCAGGAGATAATCAACTAAGAGCCAGGCGCCCTTTTAAGTCTGATATAAAACAATTTACCACCGGCTCTCTCTAAAGTCCACTATCTAAGAGCTTCCTCTGCACAATAAAACTTGGTCTTCACAATCCTTTATCTTTAACATGAATATTCTTTCTATCAATCCAGGTCTTCAGATAAACTCAACCAATTTTCAACCAGAAAACGTTTAAATTTCCCTATAGCCTGGAAGCCCCCACTTTGAGTTGTCCGCCTTTCTAAACCAAACCAATGTATTTCTTAAATGTATTTGATGGCTGTCTCATGCCTCCCTAAAATACATAAAACCAAGCTGTACCCCAGCCACCTTGGACACATGTTCTCAGGACCTCCTGAGGGCTGTGTGGCAGGCCACGGTCACTCATATTTGGCTCAGAATAAATCTCTTCAAATATTTTACAGAGTTTGACTCTTTTCATCAACATTATGTAAACTCTCCAGACTATCTTCTCAATGTTTTTCCTATAAATATAAAACTGCTCTAAAAAATACATCCATTAAAAAAAGCATGGTTCCTGATTTCATGGAGTTTGTAAAATGAGAAGGAAATTTATTTTATAGGAGTTTTTGAGGTCTAATGAAAAGCTTGTAAGTGATTTTATACAAGGTTAGTGCATGAGACTTGATCAATAAAAGTTTGTTTTCCTCTTTGTTGATTTCTACTGACCTTCATAAGTATTTAAAATCTCACATCTATACATTCATCCAAATATCCAAATATCTGTTGGTCATTTACTTATTTCGTATGCATGGTGGTCACCTTCACATGTTCATAAATATTCTGGTTCCAGTTCCTTTTAGGCTCAATAGCATCGCATTTCCCTGCCATTTTTGAAGTTAGGTGTGGCCATTGGATCTGCTTTGGCTAATGAGGCTTAAGCAGAAATGATGTACCTCTTGACGGATGGAAACTTCCAGCACAAGTGTGCAATTCACTACTTGTCATGGTTAATTTTACTTGTCCACTTGCCTGGCTAAGGGTGGCCAAGATAGCTGGTAAAACATTATTTCTGGGTGTGTCTAGAAGGGTGTTTCTGAAAGAGATTTGCATTTGAATCAGTGGATGGAGTCAAGAAGACCCACCCTCCCCATTGTGGGTAGGCATCATCTAATCCATTGCAGGCCTGAAATAAAACACAAAGGGGGAGGAACGGCACATTCTCTTTTTCCTTGCACTGGGACCTCCATCTTTTCCTACCCTCAGACATCCGTGCTTCTGCTTCTCCAGCCACTGGACCCTGGAACTTACCCTCCAGGCCGCCCCTGTCCCCACTGCAGTCCTCAGGCCTTTTGGCCTCGGGCTAGGAGACCATTGCCTCCCCTGTTTCACAGGCCTGTGGAATCTGAATTACATCACTGGCTTTCTTGGTTCCCCACCTTGCAACAGTACGTCATGGGACTTCCTGGTCTGCATAATTGCATAAGCCAATTCCCATAAGAAATTACATATATATATATTTTTATATTATATATAAATATATATAATATATAAAATATATATTATATATATTTTTTATGTAATTATATATATTTTTTATGTATTTTTATATTTTTTTATGTATTTTTATATATTTTTTTATGTATATTATATATATATATATCTTATATATAGAGAGAAAGTATTGGCCCTATTTCTCTAAGGAACCCTAATATACCCCCTAACCTCCCCTCCCCCATGCCACCTGGTATGGAAGCCAAAATACATCCAGGGAAATAGAACCACTATGAATGTTATTGGATATTAAGTTGGTGCAAAAGTTATTGCAGTTTTTGCCATTCCTTTCAAAAGTAATGGCATTGAAAGTATGGCAAAAACCGCAATTACTTTTGCAGCAACCTAATAAGACATTTAGTTCAGGAATTAGACCTTACGTAATGATGAGAGGAACTGGGGAGGTGAAGGTAGTTAAGGAGAGTTAGAGGGCCAGAGATGAAGTCATTAACCAGCCTTCCCTGAAGTACTGGTGTAGATGGACAAGTTGGAGCTTTCAGGAGAAATCTGAGAAACCAGGTACATCCAGCCACCAAGTGGGACCATGAAGTGGGGGACATGTTGATGGGAGGCTGCTGCCTGAGCACAACCACCACTCTGTGGGTCCGCCACCAAGAGTCTGGTGGTGGCCCCAGGGCCACTATTGGTCAGGGGATCTACTGTCAGGAGGATGTGCTGGGCGTGGAGCAGGGGGGAGCAAGGCCAAGCCGGGATCCCTGGCACCTCTGTGCTGCTGTTTCTGCATGTGACCGTGATGCCCTGCAAAAATGATGCCGTTTCACTTCTGCCTCACAGATCTTTGTTTGTTTGTTTGTTTTTGTTTTTTGAGATGGAGTCTCACTCTGTCGCCCAGGCTGGAATACAGTGGCACAATCTCAGCTCACTGCAAGCTCCGCCTCCCGGGTTCACGCCTTTCTCCTGCCTCAGCCTCCCGAGTAGCTGGGACTACAGGTGCCCGTCACCACACCCGGCTAATTTTTTTTTTTTGTATTTTTAGTAGAGATGGGGTTTCACTGTGTTAGCCAGGATGGTCTTGATCTCCTGACCTTGTGATCTGCCTACCTTGGCCTCCCAAAGTGCTGGGATTACAGGCGTGAGCCACCGCGCCCGGCCTCTGCCTCCCAGATCTTTTTCAAGTTCCCCTTTTGGCCAAATTTAACCCAGAACCATACAGAGAGGAGGATTCTGGGAGTGAAATTTCCAACTCAACCAAGTTGTCAATAGGACAATCTAACACAGGCTACACCAAGCTTGCCCAACCTGTGGCCTGAGGTCTGCCTGCAGCCCGGGACAGCTTTGAATATGGCCCAAAACAAATTTGTAAACTTTCTTAAAACATTATGGGATTATTTTTGCAATATTTTTAAAACTCATCATCATTAGTGTTAATGGGTCATATGTGTGGCCCAAGACAATACTTCTTCTAATGTGGCCCAGAGAAGCTAAAAGATTGGACACCCCTGGACTCTATATCAACTTGGTATCCACACACACCTCTTTGAACCATTACCTCCAAATAAGGGCAGTAGAAAAATAATGCCTCCACCTAACATGATGCACAACTTGAACACCCCAAACATGTCATCCTCTCCCCGAAAGAGGATACACAAATCTTTCTCTTATCCATCTTTGTATGATGCTCATTTCTCTTTTAGCTGAGTCCCTTTTTGAAATTACTAATCATGATGACAGTCTTTGTTTTCTTCAACTGGCCACATGGTCACGGCTGACATTCATCACTTACTTCTTCCCCACCCAGTCCATATCTTGTTTGTTTGTAGCAAGCACCTCAGCAGCCATGCTTTCATCATTCCTGAAAGCTCTGTGCCACTGGCAATCCTGTCTGAACTGGCTTGTTGTCATTTCCTGCTAACTTTTGTCACAGGACATGGGAGTGCTAAGAGGTGCCCAAGAGGATCTCTTATGGTTCAGACATATGCTCATCTGCGCTTATGTGAGGTCACCACCCAGTTTCCACTTGAGAGTCAGGATCGAGCACCCCAGTCAGTGCAGTAAGCTCTTTCTCCACTTGTTGGTTCATGGCATGAGAAACACAAAAGAGCCAGGTGGCAGTCTCAGCTTCCAGTTTAATAGAACCACTGTTGTGTCTTCTGTCAGAATCAAACACCTCTAGACAAGCAGAACCTAAAATCATGGGTACAAAAAGCAAAAACTTTGATTGTGAATTATTAAGGGAATAGTAAGAGAAATCACTCCCTTTTCCACCCCTTGATTCCCAAACATCTTAATTCAGGCTTTGAGAGAAACATCAGCCTATACGGAGTTAGAGCAAGTATCACATTCTGGAGGCCCATAAATGTTGCCACCCAGCTGACGCTGCAACTGAGTCTTCAAAAGGCTATGCCATCATTCTACCAGGCCAGCTGCTTTAGGATGATTGTGAGACTTGGGCATTCTATGAGTATGAGTCCATTGTGGCACTTCATATGCTATAAAATGAGCCCTCCCATCAGCAGCGATGCTATGTAGAATATCATGGCACTAAATAAAGCACTCTGTGAGCCTAGAGATGATGGTTTTAGCAGAAGGTTTGCAGGCAAGAAAGACAAATCCATATACAGAGTAAGTGTCTATTTTGGTGAGACCAAAGTGCTATCCCTGCCATATGGAAGTGATAGAGAATGTAAAAAATATGCTGCCGTGTGCCTGGCTGATTCCTTTGGGGAATGATAACTTATCAGGAGCTCATTGTTGATTTCTGCAGTTGGCTGGTTGGGCACCCAGCAGTGGCTATAGGTGGATCAGCTTTGGTAAGCAAAAGCCCATGCATAGTCTCTAACCCTGCTACAATGTTCACTTTGTTCATGAGTCCATTGGGCAAAGACAGGGAAAGGTGGCAACGAGACTGACATCTACAGAGTGGGCCATCTTGTCTATTAAGATCTTCCCAGGTAAGTTTGCTCTTTTGCAAGCATTCACGTGGCACACAAATATCTTTGTCCTCTGTGTCCATTCAGAGAGGCCTATCCACATATCCACATATCTCTTCCCCAGATCCTCTTGTCACTAATTTCCCAATTGTATTTCAAGTCCCTGACCATCTGGCCAAACCATTTGCCATTGCCCATAAGCCAGTATACATACATATCTCTAGCCGCTTCTTCTTCCGGGCAAAATGCACAGCGAGTACATTGCTTGAATTCCTGCCAACGGAGAGAATTTCTGTTTACCCTTGTCCTTCAGTGGCAATGTCGTGTTGCAGCTCTCCTTTTGTGTTACCCGTATATTGTGTAGAACCATCTGTAAACCAAGTCCAAGTTGTTTCTTCTTCAGTCACTGCATCTGACTCTGAGCCTTCAGGGAGTAATGGTTACTGCTTCCTTTCCATGTCAGAGATATCATGGAATTCCTTTTGTGTTCACCTTTAAACAGAACTCATATAGGGAAGGAGGGATAGAGTTCCCAGTTATGGAGTTGATATTTAGACAGATATTTGTCATTGCTGACAGTCTTTATTCCTTCTTAAGGACTTGATTTTCCAGCTTTTCTTATTTCTCCTCAACTTAAAATTTTTCTTTTATTTCTGGTAGTGTCATTCTGTTAGCACATTGTCTTTTCTTTTTATCTAAAAATATCTTTATTTCACCTTCGTTTTTGAAGAATATTTTCACTGAATGGTTGCCAAGTAAATTTTCTTTCAGCACTTTAAAGATGTTCTTCTGCTGTCTTCTGGCCTCCAGAGTTTTTAATGAGAAGTCAAAAATCATTCAACTCGGCCGGGCGCGGTGGCTCACGCTTGTAATCCCAGCACTTTGGGAGGCCGAGGCGGGCGGATCACGAGGTCAGGAGATCGAGACCACGGTGAAACCCTGTCTCTACTAAAAAATACAAAAAATTAGCCAGGCATGGTGGCAGGCGCCTGTAGTCCCAGCTACGCGGAGAGGCTGAGGCAGGAGAATGGCGTGAACCCAGGAGGCGGAGCTTGCAGTGAGCCGAGATTGTGCCACTGCACTCCAGCCTGGGTGACAGAGCGAGACTCCGTCTCAAAAAAAAAAAAAAATCATTCAACTCTTTGTCTCCTCTATGTATTATATTATTTTTCTTTGGTTGTTTTTAAGGTTTTTCCCCTTTATTTTTATTTTCAGCATTTAGCTATGATGTTCCCTAGGCATGGTTTTCTTCATATTTATTCATATTTACCTTGCTTGGGGTTTGCTGAGTTTCTTCAATCTGTAAATTTATGTCTTTCACAAAATTTGGGGAAATTTCATCCATTATTTATTACAATTGTTTTTTTGAACGATTACCTCCAAATAAGGGCAGTAGAAAAATAATTAAGAAAGATAAATCTTTCTTATCTCCTTTTGAGTTTCCAAATGCATGTATGTTAAACTTTTTTTAACTGGTTCCTGAGACTATTTATTTTTTAAACCTTTTTTTCTCTCCCTTTTTTTAAGATTAAATAATTTCTATGGATTTATCTTAAAGTTTACTGACTCTTTCCTGTATCATTCCCATTCTGCTCTCAAGCACATCCGGTACATTTTAAATTTCAGATGTTGTGTTTTTCGGTTCTAGAATTTCTTTTCTTTTTTTTCTTTTTTTTTGAGACGGAGTCTTGGTCTGTCACCCAGGCTGGAGTGCAGTGGCATGATCTCAGCTCACTGCAACCTCTGCCTCCTGAGTTCAAGCAATTCTCCTGCCTCAGCCTCTTGAGTAGCTGTGACTACAGGTGCACATCACCATGCCCGGCTAATTTGTTTTTGAATTTTTTAGTAGAGACCAGGTTTCACCATGTTGCCCAGGCTGGTTGCGAACTCCTGAGCTCAGGCAATCCACCTGCCTCGGCCTCCCAAAGTGCTGGGATTACATGCGTGAGCCACCGCACCTGGCCCAGTTCTAGAATTTATATTTGGGTCTTTTTATAGATTATATTTCTCCACTGATATTTCCTATTTTTTCATTCATTGCAAGCATATTTTCCTTTAAGTCAATGAATGTGGCTCAAAGGTGCTTTAAAACCCAAGTCTGCAAATTTCACCATCTAGTTTTGATCTCCATTGATTGTCTTTTCTCTCAAGAATGGGTAACATTTCCTTGGCTTTTCATATGTTGAATGTTTTTTTTTTTTTTTTATTGCACCCTGCATATTACAAAGTTTATGTTGTAGAATTCTGGATTCTGTTATATTCTTTCACAGGAGTTTATTTGTTTTTGCTTTCTTTGGTGTAGCATTAATTAACTCCATTGAACTCAAACTGCAAACTCAGCTTGAATGCTTCCAAGCCTGGGAACTGTCATTCCTGGTACAGCTCTTTGATTATGTGGCAGTAATAGGTTTAAGTGTGGATCTTGCTATCAAAGCTTCTCAAAGGCAGTGACTGGGTCTTATTTTTGTGTCCTCCATGTCTTGCTTATTCTCAGCAGACAATGGACCTGCCATAGTGCTGAATGCGTGAATGAGCTAATGAACCATGTAATTCAGGAAACATCCCCCAAACCGGAACACTTTTACTAAGATTCAGGCACCAGGAGGGAAAAGATGGAAATCTAGTGTATAGATCAGCTTCCATCTTCCTATACTTTGGTATAATTTTCACTTGTTAATTCACTAACAAGAATCTGAGCCTCAGCCACGTTTAATCTTTAATATTTGTGCCCTCATATATTATTTCCACAGAGTACACATTATAGCAAAATCTCACTAAAATAAAATAACTAAAATAGCAGATGATGATTGTTCAAGTGTTACTTTAGCTGCATTTCCATAACGTGAAAGTAATTCAAAAGGTGTAAAGTTGAAGCAAATGGAAGTCTACAAGACAATCCTACTTTATTTATTCATTCAATAAACATTTGAGCACCTGTGCTGTCATAGATGCCAGATTCCAGAAATATGAAAGTTAATACAGTAATAAGCAGATGGACAAATCTCTGCCCTTAAGGAACTCAGAATTTCTCCAGAAAACATTAACTGTAGGAGAGTTTTTCCTATATTGCAGTCATCTCAAGTACTGCTTTCCTTTGTTTTTGCCTTGGCCTATACAATATGTACCACTAATTCATATTTTACATGTCTCACTCTTTAAAAGCTTAAATGGATTTAATTTAAAAGGAAAGATTATATCACAGGTTGGATATGCTACTTATGCTCTTCAATCATATTAAAATAAATGCATAATTATTAAAGTGCAAAATGACTAAATGCAAACTATCAAGTATTACTTGTCCCACACTCTGACAAACACTGCTTTAAGCATGTTAAATGTTATAAAAGAGGTGTTTGTAAAGTGCAGATAGTGTAATGGGAATATAGAAGGAGTTTCTTAATCCTGCTTGTGTTTTTAAGGAAGGCTTTGCAAAAATATCTCTTTAAGGGGAATGACAGTATTCCCTTTATCATTGGGTCCTTTGTGGTAGACAGAATAATGCATCCCCACAAGACGTCCAGTCCATGTCCTAATCACAGGAATGTTTTACATTACCTGGCAAAGGGAAATTAAGATTGCAGATGGAATGAGAGTTGCTAATCATCTGGCTTTAAAGAGATTACACTGGATTATCTATGTGGACCAAATGTTTTTAGACAAGGGTTTGGACAAGGGTTTTTAGAAATAGAAGAGGGAGACAGTGAGAGAGTGATGTGGTATGCAAAGGCCCCTATTGTTGTTACTGGCTTTGAAGATGGAGGATGGGGCCAGGAGCCAAGGAAAGTACGGTCTCTAGAAGCTGGAAAAGGCAAGGAAACCAGTTCTCTCCCAAAGCCTGCAGGAAGTTATGCACTCCTGCTGACACCTTGATTTTAGCCTAGACTCATGCTGGACAACAGAACAGTAAACTAATAAATTTGTGGTTGTTTTGAGCTATTAAGTTTGATATAGCATCTGTAGGAAACCAAAACACCCCTACAGTGCCAGATACCTCGTAGTCACTGGCTAAAAATAAACCAAAATGAATGCGCACTCCCCTTTAGGTTCTCTGAGGCCAAGGACCCTGTCTTTTTCTCTCCTGTAGCTCTAGTGTCTACTGCAGCCGAGAAAAGCTAATATCGGCCAGGCGCAGTGGCTCACACCTGTAATCCCAGAACTTTGGGAGGCCGAGGCGGGCGGATTACCTGAGGTCGGGAGTTCGAGGCCATGACCAACATGGAGAAACCTCATCTCGACTAATAATACAAATATTAGCTGGGCTAGGTGGCACATGCCTGTAATCCCAGCTACTCGGGAGGCTGAGGCATGAGAATCGCTTGAGCCCGGGAGGTGGAGGTTGCGGTGAGCTGAGATCATGCCACTGCACTCCAGCCTGGGCAACAAGAGCGAAACTCCGTCTAAAAAAAAAAAAGGTAATATCTTTTCCTCACTCATCAAGGGGTCCTTGGCTGACACCCTAATAACAAAAGACAAATTAACAAGATAAAAGCATAGCAAATTTATTTAACCAAGCTTTCCCGTGACATGAGAGTCTTCAGAAATGAACAATTAGGCCAGATGTGGTGGCTCAAGCCTATAATCCCAACACTCCGGGAAGGTTGTTTGAGGCCAGGAGTTTGAGACCAGCCAGGGCAACACATCAAGATCCCATCTCTAAAAAAAAAAAAAAGTCATTTTAAATTAGCTGGGTGAGACAGCACACACCTGTAGTCTCAACTACTTGGGAGGTTGAGGCAGGAGAATCACTTGAGTCCAAGAGTTGAGACTACAGTGAGCTATGATCACACCACTGCACCCCAGCCTGGGTGACAGAGTAAAACCCTGTCTCCTAAAGGCTTTTTTTTTTTTTTAAAGAAATGAATAAGTAAAGACCCAGGGAAAGCTATATTTTTATGCTTATGTTTCATGAAGAATGGGCAGTTAGGTAGAAATATGATCAGACAAGAGGGGTATGACCTAATAATAATAAACTGAAGGGAATTAGCATGGTCTGTTTGTTCGGATCCCTCTTGGCCTCTCTGTGTGGCATTCCTCTCCTCTGGGTATAGGGCAGGACACCTGTCACACAGGGTCTCGTGACCTACTTTCAGAAGAGGTAGGTGAGAGAATTCCTTTATGGCCAGCTCTTACACAGGAAGGTGGAAAAAAGCCAGAGAATGACCTTTCTGCTTCTGCTGTTTTCTTAATTTCCAAGATGCCATGTTTGGGGGTGTTGTATTTCTGAGCCCCAACCCCACCACCACAGTGAGCATGGAGTTAGAGGTCAATAACGATTTAGAGTGCATTTCGAATGAAGGCACTTTTATGAACTGTGTTATCAGGCACGGGCAAAGGCATAGAAATGGGTCAAGGAAGGGCTTTCAAGATTGGAGAGCTGTTTGGGCAAGGACAAGGCTGTTCACGGTTTGTTTAGAGAAAGAAATTGTCATCTGGGAGAGGACAGTGTGCTCAGGGAGCACGATGGTAACAATTCCAGGGCAGCAACAAGGAGCAGACCAGGAAGGGCCTTGTGTGGCATGCCAAGGAGTTCAGGTTTGCGTCCCAAGGCCCCCAGGAGTCACTTGTCAATCTTCTTCTGTGTGGCATGAAAGCAGATGCCACCTTGCGTTTTTTGCAAGTTGAGTTCTTCCTGTCATCCACTGGAGCCTTGGATTCCTGGAACCAGGATCCTTGCCATCCACGCAGATGTTTCGGGAGAAGGCCTGACCTTTTTGGGCTTGAGTTCTTGGGCTGGGGTCAAGTGTTGCACATTAGGAACGGCCAGACAGAGGGAGCCAGTGTCCTGAGCAGCCGGGTGACTTGCAGACTCCCTTGAGCTTCCTCCTTGCAAGAGCCGGAGACCTGTGAGCCGGCGAGCTGTCAAGATTTCCGTCATAAACCCCACGCTCCATGTGTTTGCAATATGGGCACAGAGATGCACAGGGGACTGGGGTCTGGGGTGTGAGGGCTTAGTTCTGGAGTCATTGCTTCCTCTCTTTTCCTGTGCATTTGTGAGAGTGCTTATTTTGCTTTCTTAAAGTTATGGCGTGGAATAAAGGGACAGTAATGAGTTCCAGATGCTTTTATTTTTCTCCTTCTATAATTGGAAACAAAAATATAGCATGGCTTTTAAATTGAAAGTGCCAGAAAGGGGTGATGCTTTTAGCTGTGGGGTTTTAGCCATGATTTAGAGCCCAGTAAGAGGCTGTGGCCGTCACTACCACGTGCTAACTGGCTCACACTGCTCCCTGCAGACCCAGCTCAAGGCTTTATCTTGGAGCCTGAAGGAGATTCAAAAGTGAGTCCTACACTAAGAAACTCTTAATACATGAAACCCAAATGTACAAAGCAGACAGATTGGGGCAGGGTGAGCAGCCACGTATTCAAAGGATGATTGTTTTGCAGGTCTCGGAGCAGGCCTCTTTTAATTAGCGTTCCCCTGGTGCATCTAAAAGTTTCCCCACACATCATTAATTTCTGAGGGAGGGGGCAAAGAACGTTCCTGCTGATGTGTTCCAAGTATGAAGTGCCAAGTGAAGATCAATTAAAAAGTCAAGAGACCAGAATCTTGAAGTATAAAGCATTTAAGGGAGAAAGGCTGCTTGAGTTACCGTGGACTTTTCAGGGGACCTTAAAAGCGGTGATGTGACGAGCTTAGACGTGGAATTGGATTAGCCTCCTTGTGAGTTACACAAAGAGATCATCCTAAACGTGCAGGAGGAAACACCTATTCAGTTTAGACTGAAAGCTTTAAGCCTGCTTGGAATCCTTCATTCTCTTCCCCTTGGCCAATGGCTGTTACTAAATAGAATACTGGGGAAACAGGATTCAGATTTAGACTGTGGGAAAGCAGTTGGCCTCCACCTACAAGACATACTAATAGCAGAGTACATTCCCTCCAGGGAGATAATCTTTAACACAAAGCAGACCCCAGCCCTCCAATCTAACAGCAGGCCAGGAAGGGAAGATAAAGCTAAATGGCCACTCAATCCTTAAACCATTTGCACAGCACATTGGCACAAATAGGAATTCTGGATCCCAAGGCCAACATTTAAGACTAGCCCTTTACCTTTCATTTGCTGCAAGACAAATAGTTCCAGTTCTCTTTTGATGCCAAGACTCTTAGGTCAGATTTGACAAGCAAGAGTGACTGTGCTGTATTCTCCCACCACCTGTTCTCCCATTCCCTTTTATATTTCCTCTTGGAGCCATGCAAGTAGTTAATACTCATCATGTTAAGTTGCCATTCGAGTACCTACTGTGTGGAAGCCACTTTATAGAGGTACATACTATTGTTTATTTTTATTCCCATTATCCAAGCCCTCAGATCAATCAGTCAATTCCAAAGCCCACTGACTTGCCTTTACACCATTCCCTGCCATCTAAAGCCATTACTCAGTGGTTTCTAAGCCTTTTAAAGTCTTACCAACATTGAGGCTTCTCCCTGGGCCTAGTAAGTCAGAACCTCTGGGGTCTAAGCACCTGTGCCTTAAATTTGCTTACTGTGACCTGGATGCATGGTGGGGCTGAGAACCTCTGTGGGAGCATCTTAGGTGATGCAGAGTTTTGGAGTTGATGTGGAGATCCAGCCCCTTTTTAGGGAGCCCTTCCCTCTGAGGTGGCTGCTGCAGCCCACCTGCCACATCTCCTTGAATCTGAAAGAATAATAAGGAAGATGGAAGCCAAAGACATGTTCCTTACTCCTGGCAGGACTTCTGCCCTGAGTCTAGCTCTTTCCTGACCTGCTGACTTGGGCTGGATGGTCCAGAAGGAAGTCCTAGGGTTCACTGCCTTCCTCCATGAAGCCCAGAGCCAGGTGCTTGCCCCTCTCCTAGACCCCTGCTTCAGTGAGTTCTGAATAACTGAGGGGCCTCCCAATGAGCCATTTCTGGCCCCTAAGGGAACCTTACCAAGCTCTGATGACATAGTTTAAAATATGGCAAAAAGAGGGAGAAAACTTCAGACTCCCCACTTCTCACAGTGCAGAGAGAGGAAATATTTGGGGTATTCTCATCTCATCTTCTTCTAAATGGCTGGGACTCACCTAGTCTCTTGATCTTTGCAATTTTCTGGTCTCTCCATTGCAACTGACAAGGCCCATCTTCCCCGGAGAGATGGAAGCAGAGACTCCACACTATTGTACTCTCCTAGCGGATCAGGGATTCTTCTAGAGTGAGGCTCTAACTCCATAACCCACCATGGCAGTTGTCAAGAGGTTGCTGTAGCTAACACGTAAGCACAGCTAAGCCTGCTCTTCCTCTATAGGAAACTTAAACCTACTTCAAGTCAAGGCTCCCTTAGAAGGATGAGATCTTCTGCAATCATGCTTGTGTTCTTGGAATTCAGTTTAAGAAAATAATTCAAAAAGTGCTCCCAGAACTAGCTATAAGAATGCACACTGTAGCATTGTTTTTACTCGGAAAACTTGGAAACAAGCTAAATGGCCAATCACAGAGGATTGGGTAAATGAATCGTGTAAGAAAAATCACGGTGTATGTTCTTCTCTGCAACAGGGAAGGATATTTATTATATTTTAAATGCCAAAAGCAGACCACAAAACAACATGGATAGTATGATCTCATTTTTGCATCTGGAAAAATACATGCCAAACCGTTATTAATAAGTATCTCTGGGTGGAGATTAAAGGTGGTTTTTATTTTCTCCTTTGCTTGTCTGTATTTTGTAATCACAATAATAAAGGATGTGTAGTCCTTGGGTAATTGCTGCAAACCTAATGATGTTTTCAAGTGAGGGTGGGCATCTGAAAGCGAGACAGAAGCAAGAGGGAACTTAGCCCCCACCCCCACCTGGGAGAATCTCCAAAGCTTTCAAGGTCATGTCCCCATTTGTGTCTCACCCCAACTCCACCTCTAGACCACCGTTTACATCAACATGCATTACACGTATTACTTAGCAACCAGGCCGTCATGTGTTTTCATTTAGCAGAAGAGAGAATAGATTGTACCGGACTCTACAGTGACTACACTATTTCTGAAGTTGCCTGAAAGAGTAGCAAGTCATCAACAAAAAGATCCAACCCAAAATACAGTGGAACTGAGAAATAGACACTTCCTTTACTGTTGGGGTTGGCCAGGGCGGTGGCCAATGTACCTAGTCCTCCCCGTCCCAGTTTGGAGCAAAAATGTCATGCAGATGGAGTCACAATTTCACTTCCATTTCTGACAAAACTAGGATTGCAGACCATAGTTAGTGCTCTTAGCCAAGTGGGACTACTAGTGCCTCACCCCAGAATCAGGCTGGATCATAGATCTGTTTCTGTCAGCACTGAACAGCTTTCCGGCCCTCCTAGCAGTCCCGCCCCCTATGACTTCCAGCATCGTGGAGCTCTCTGCACTTAGACAGAGCTCCCCACAGAGGGGGTGGCCTAAGCTCTCCAGTAAAACCCGTCGGTGCCAATGCCCTGCTCCCCTTCCCACCTCCACTGGAGAGGAATAAAGAAGGGAGAGGCCCAGAGTGTTATTCTAAAGTGAGGTCTGCCAGCTACTCCCTGTGGGCAAAATGTAGCTCATACCTGTTTCTGTAAATGAAGTTTTTTTGGGACAGAGCCACACTGGTTGATTTATGCAGTGCCTAACGCTCCTCCAATGGCATAATTGGGTATTAGAGACTGTATTAGTCCGTTTTCACACTGCTGATAAAGACATACCAAAGACGGAGCAATTTACAAAAGGAAGAGGTTTAACTGGACTTACAGTTCCATGTGGCTGGGGAAGCCTCACAATCATGGTGGAAGGCAAGGCGAAGCAAGTCCTGTCTTACATATGTGGCAGCAGGCAAAGAGATAATGAGGAAAACGCAAAAGCAGAAACCCCTGATAAAACCATCAGATCTCATGAGACTTATTTACTATCACAAGAACTGTATGGGGGAAACTGCCCCCATGATTCAATTATCTCCCACCTGGTCCCTCCCACAACACTTGGGAATTATGGGAGTATAATTCAAAATGAGATCTGGGTGGGGATGCAGAGCTAATGGAAACCCCTGATAAAACCATCAGATCTCATGAGACTTATTCACTATCTCACGAACAGTATGGGAGAAACAGCCCCCATCATTCAATTATCTCTCATTGGGTCCCTCCTACAACATGTGAGAATTACAGGAGTACAATTCAAGATGAGATTTGGGTGGGGAAACAGAGCCAAACCATAGCAGCGACAAACACCATTTGACCGGGGAAGCCAAATGATGTTCATTTGGCCTTTTACAGAAAAAGTTTGCCTGCCCCTAATCTAAAGGAAGGCTCTCTAGGAAAACTAGAAGACAGGGCATGCACCTCCCGTAACATTTCTGGACGCTGCCTGCTTGGCGACCTTTGCCTGTCCTCAGATACTGAAGTTCAGAAAGCTTCACTCCTGGGCTCCTTCTCTTCTCATTCTAGATTCTCAAAATCTTCTCTCAGATGTCTCCAAGGCCTTTCAAATCACACAAGTCTTAGCCTAGAGTGACTGTTAAATGTATTGGTCCAAACCAGGGCACTTTTGAGAATAACAAATTCTAAACTAAACCAGACTTTGGGATGATAGGCTTAACCTGGATTGTCCCTGGAAAACTGAGATGCATGGTCATTCCAAATGAAAATACTTGTTGTTTTCTTTGCCCAAATCTGAGTCCTTCTTGAATATTCCCAATGGCTCTGGCACTTCTATCCTGGCTGTGGTACAACTGAGAAACCCAGTTTGTATCCTTTCCACCACCCACCTCCAACCCATCACCAACTCCTTTGGAATCCACCCACTTCTCCCCATCTCAGCAGTTCCCATCCTAGTACAAACTGAAATGGGAGGAGTTCCCTTATCCCCCTCACAGGGCGTGTGACAGGTGTGGCTCACTTTGTTGGTGACCTGCTGCTCAAACTCCTAGGGGGAGCATGCAGACAGGCAGGTTGTGGGGAGTGTTTTTGGGCTCTGACCCCACGCCACTGTCTAGGGGTGAATGTTTACAGCTCCTGAAACTCCAGTGGGCATGTGTTACAGTGAGTTCTTTCAGTTTAGCCATCCATAGGCAGCTTGTGTTAATCAGCTCAGTTAGACCCTCTGCCTCATCGCAAGGACAGAAGCCTTTCTGTATCCCAGGTTCTTGCCCTAGTGTACTGGAAAAATCAGATCACACGTGGGCTTGGAGGATTAGTGCAAGGTTTTATTGAGTGGAGGAAGTAGCTCTCAGCAGATAGATGGGGATCCAGAAGGGGGTTGGGGTGGGAAGGTGATCTTTCCCTGTAGTGGGCCACTCAGCAGCCAGACTCTCCTCTGACTGCCCTGACTGAATTCCATGTTGTCCTGCTGTTAATGGCCTGCCAGTGTCTGCTGGTGTCTGTTGCATGATCTTCTGCTCCTCTTGACTTCTAGCTGCTTGTGTCTGTGCCCGCTAGGGTCTCAGGGTTTTTATGGGCACAGGATCGGGGGTGAGGTGGTTAGGAGTAGTCTTGGACAATGCAACATTTGGGCGTGGAAACAGGAGTGCTGGTTCTCACTTAGGTCCATGGGCACAAGACCGAGGATGGAGCCCTCACCAGGAGACCTGCCCTTCTCTACCCAGCACTTCCCCGCCCCCCTCCCGTATCAAAACCACCACCATCTCTTGCCTGGGCTTCTCAAGGGTCTCCTCACTGGTCTTGGCCCACTCCCATCTCCTTCACAGCCGGACTGAGCTGCTGGAAACTTTCATCTCATTGGGCTACCCCTCTGCATAAAACACTTGGCTTCCCCATGTGCTAAGGACAGAGATTAAAATTCCCTTCCTTGCTTTCTGCATGTAGTCGATCCTTGAAAGCTTCCACCTCCTTCCTGCTTTGGGGGTCTCCCTACGGGCTGTTTTCTCTAACTGGAAAGCCCCTTTTCCTATTAGACCTCAGGGCTCGGTCTCAAGCTCACTCTCTTCCTCTTCACATGAGGCCATTACCTGCCATCACCTGTCACACCACCTGCACTCTGCCTTCTCAGCCTTTATTATAGATTATAATGCAGCTGGTGTTGGTATTTGCTTCTGACTATTTCCCCTGCTGTAAGCTGCGTGAAGTCAGGGTTTGTGTCTATTTGCCCATCATTATCCCAGCACCTAGCTCACTGTTAGTGCCTAGTAAGCACTCCTAAGTATCTGTTGAGAGAATGACAAAACAGGAAAGCAAGCCTCCGTTGTATCAGATTTGGGGAGTTGCAATTTAGCCCTTAGGCAAATCTAACAGAATTCTGGACAGGATGTAGTCTATATTAGTTTCCTGTGGCTCCCGTGACAAATTACCTCATGCTGGTGGCTTAAACAAGAGATATTTATCCTCTGACGGTTCTGGAGGCCAGAAATCTGAAGTCAAGATATTGTCAGGGCCACACTCCCTACAGGGTCTTTAGGAGAGAACCTGTTCCCTGCCTCTCCCAGCTCCTTAGGGGCTGCTGGCTTCCCTTGGGTTGTGGCCACATCACTCCAATCTCTACCTCCATATTCAAATCACCCTTTCCTCTTATTTTGTGTCAATCTCTCTCCTTGTATAAGTGCCTTGTAAGGACATTGTGTTGCGTTTAGGACCCACCCAGATAACCCAGGATGATTTCCTCATTAAAATCTTTAACTTAATCACATCTGCAAAGACCTTTTATCCAAATAAGGCCATATCCACAAGTTCTAGGGATTAGGATGTGGACATATCTCTAGGGGGCCATTTCTCCCCACCATGGGATTGTAAGACTAGACTTGGTCCAATAGGAGCTGTTTGGGGAAACTCAGGATGAGAACCTCTGCAAAACAGGAGAGAATGGATTGCAGTTAGGCTGTGAGTAATCACGGAGGAGAAACAACCCAATGATGCTTCCCACCGGGGTCAAAGCAGACACCATCATTGTCCCCTTCCTACTCTTGCCTTCTCTGCCAACAAACAAAGATCATTTCTGCTGGCACAGGGTTTGGATGAGAGCCAGATCTCACCCAACTGTTGAGATTCATGGCTGACGAATCAGCGGAAAACAGCCAGAACCGAGGGCTCGCATCTACTGCACAACGTTGGGAAAAATGCTTCATCTCAGCCTCAGTTTCCCCAATTATAAATCAAGAGAGGGTGATGCATCTTAGTTACTTCTTCCCAAAGGAGCCATTGGAATGATTTTGTTGTCATTTTTCCTGTGTCTTGGGACAATCGTGTTGATATAAAGCATCATCATATTTACCAAGTAAGTTCCTATCAAGAACTTGTTCTTCTTGCTCCTCTTACAGCTGTGGAGTCTCCAGCTACCTTTCAAAGTAACAACAAAAATCCTCCCCCAGACCTCTCGATCACCACGCACCTGTGTCTCTGCACTTCTCAGGCGCTGCCCTCCTCCGATTTTCCCTTTTGCTGCACCAGAGGCTGCCAGCTATTTTAAACCACACTTAGAAAGTGGTCCTTTGTGGCAAGTGCTGTAGAGAGTGTCTTTAAAAAGGTATAGGTTTCTAAAAAAATAAAAAGTACACAAACACGGAGGGTGGGCCAGAAATAAATGCTACTGTATATTTAGAAGCTGAATGCTTTCATTCTTAGATAATGAGTCTAATTCAGTTTCTATAAACCACAGTCGTGCTTCCGTGGTCTCAGTTCCACTGAGCATCTTGTACTTCGAAGCAGCCTTCTGAAATGGCAAGGCTATTTATGAGGGAGCATTGGTGTGAGTTTCTGTTTTTGGCAAAGGGTAAAAATAAGGAATGTTCTTCTGAGTGGGCTGCTCTGAGAATCCAGCTTGGCCGCTTGGTCGGCGCTGGGCACATGTGCGCGACATATGTCAGTCTTGCCTCTGAATAGAAGGTATGAATCACTCTGCCTGGCTCTACCCAGTGGGGATTTTTAGATCGTGCTGCTTCTCCAACATGCAAAGCAGCGTTTGATTTTCTGAGAAGGAAGTGATGAATATTTTTCTCGGTAAAATATGAACAGTGAATGTAGTCAGTACCCACTGTGAGGGCTTAGAGAAAACAAACTAAAAGATGACCATCAGACAACTTCCCCTCTGCAGGGAGCTTCCAGATTCCTTTCCTGTGGGCTGCGGGAGGCTGGCAGCCTCTTGAGAGAGTGAGGTCATTTCTTCAATCACCAAACGTTTTGGGAAGCCCCCTATGTGCCAGGTACCCCTGCAGGCACTGGGGAAACGCTGGGGTCATGTAGAAACCAGAGCAAGCTGGGGGTACATAGTGTGTGTTTGCTTCTATTGAAGTGAGTCACTCCTAGCTCCTTGAAAATCAGAATCCTAGCAGTAGACTGTTTGATGATGACAAAGTTCAAGTCCAGCAGCAGCGTTTGGGCCATTACATGCACCTCACTCCCTCATGCCCTCTCCAGAGGGCCAGGTTACACTTTGGGAACCCCAAGTCTTTCCTAGGGGGATGAAATGATTCCGGGGAAGTTAGACTGAACTGAATCCAGTACCTACTGGAACCCCATTTCTCCAGAAATCCTCCAAGTTTGAGCTCGAAGCTACTTAATCCTCTGGGGGTGACTGTGGGGTGTTTGAGGTCTCAGTGGACACCTGAGGTGCCAAAGCTTCAACTTGCCGTGGAAATCTGAGTGTGATTTTAAGTGGTGAGACCCTTGGGCACTGGGGAAAAGAAAAAAGTGGGTTGGTCTGAAAAGTCCCAAAACAAAAGGCAGGGGGAGGTCTCGGACAGATGTGCCATGGCCTGTTCCCTCCCTCTGAAGCCTGAAGTGTGTGAGGCTTTTGGGGTTGTGCCTGCAGGGAGCAGGGAGTGAGATGTGGCCAACAGCCCACACAGACAATGCCAGAGGGAGATGGATGCTGGAGAGGAGGTAGGGAGAGGAGAAGAGGCCCAGAGACTCTTCCTGTGTTTATGTGATAATTTCACTCCATTACATTGAGATCACAAAAGAGGAATAATGTGTAGACAGGGCCTGGGCAGATGGAAGAAATGCCGGCTCAGAGAGGGGATGGGGAGGGAAGGAAGAGGCTCGGAGGGCAGGTGGGAGCTAAGTGAGGAGGAGCCCTGGGAAGATTTGTGGCTGCTGCCCACTGTCCCCAGGGAACCCGCATGTCCTGGGGGCCATGGTGGCAGGTGGAAAGGGAGACTCCAGGGAGATGCTAATAGAGACACTGGCCCACAAACCAGCATCTCCTGTTGCGCGGCAAGGTCCCCTGCACTCACAGAATGTTTTGTTTGTTTGTTTGTTTTTGCTTGTTTGTTTTGAGATGGAGTCTCGCTCTGTCACCCAGGCTGGAGTGCAGTGGCACAATCCTGGCTCACTGCAACCTCCGTCTCCCGGGTTCACGCTACTGTCCTGCCTCAGCCTCCTGAGTAGCTGGGATTAGAGGTGCGCACCACCATGCCTGGCTAATTTTTGTATTTTTAATAGAGACGGGGTTTTACCATGTTGGTCAGACTGGTCTTGAACTCCTGATCTCAGGAGATCTGCCTGCCTCAACCTCCCAAAATGCTGGGATTACAGATCGTGAACCACTGCACCCGGCCACTCACAGGTATTTTTAACACAGCCCTGCCACCTTCTCCCTAGTGCTCGTTCTCTATCCTTGTCTCAACTGCGAGCTTCACTACAACCCAGGCTCACTAAGACAATGAAAAATCAAAGATGTTTCATGAAAAAGGTAATCAGTTAAGTTTTTCCATCTTTGGAATGGGTCACGAGCTGAGGCCCAGCCTAAGGGTGGGAAGCCCAAGCTCTCTTCCTAGGGAGGGTGGCTCTGCACCCCTCTGTCCGCACGAGATCCCTGCCAGGATCCCTCATCTCTGCCGTCACATCCTGCTTTTCAACTCCCTCCCAGAATGGCCTCATCCCTCAGGGTCATGTGGAATTTTCTAGAACATAACAGGCAGATGGCCAAAACCTAAGTGGGCGTTTCTCCAAGCACAGACTGGAAAGACCCCATGCCAACGTCTCTTCTTTCTCTACTCAGGAATTTGTTAGGTCTGATTAGGGTCCGAGCTGCCTTCCCAAGGGCACCTTCCAGAACAGTGGTTTTCCTGCTAAATTCCTCGCTCCCTCTTCTCCATCTAGAACCCACCAATGCTGCCTCAAGGAAGGCAGAGATAGGCTCAGTTTCCAGAGGAAATCCTCTTGCTGCCTGCGGGCTGGACTGACTCTGAGTAGGGATTTCTGGACTGGCCCCTTCCGTCTTGGGCATCAGGGAAGTCGGTGCTGTTTGTTTGTTTGTTTGTTTGTTTTTGACAGAGTCTTACTCTGTCGTCCAGGCTGGAGTGCAGTGGCGCGATCTTGACTCACTGCAACCTCCACCTCCTGGGTTCAAGCGCTTCTCATGCCTCAGCCTCCCGAGTAGCTGGGATTACAGGTGCCCATCACCATGTCCTACTAATTTTTGTATTTTTAGTAGAGACAGGGTTTTGCCGTGTTGGCCAGGCTGGTCTTGAACTCCCGGCATCAAGTGATCTGCCCGCCGTGGCCTCCCAAAGTGCTGGGATTACAGGCATGAGCAGTGCCGTTTTTAGACTAAACTGTCCAGCTGGGAATTTAGGGGTGACAGGAGAATCAAACTGCGAAAGCTCTCCCAGTGAAACCCTACCCGTGTTTACACACAGCTTCCCATAAATATGTCCACATTTGTTTAAGACAGGAAGTAGTTAATTCTCTTTACTGGCAAGAAATTAAACATCAAAATAGAAAGAAAAGAAAAGAAATGTAAGCACCAGGCACACGCTGCCTTTTCTGACTTCACTTGTATTATTAGGGGTGCAGCATACAGTGTATTCTTAGCTTAAGTGTATTCTTAAATGCCCACTGTTAA
The DNA here is from genome assembly GCF_009828535.3 of Hylobates moloch. Lineage (NCBI taxonomy): Eukaryota > Metazoa > Chordata > Mammalia > Primates > Hylobatidae > Hylobates > Hylobates moloch. The sequence continues at coordinate 13,950,448 of NW_026652289.1, forward strand.
TTTCATGTTAAATTTGCTTCATGAAGAAGGTCTGGGTGACTAGGTCTGCCTCTTCCATGGCAGCCGGTCTTCTCTTTCTGGAAGGGTCTGGAATAATCTTTCTCATGAAGCAAATACTTCAGAGGCAATACAGTGCATTTAAGGAAAGAGCCCTGTTTTGGGAGTCAGAAAGATTTAGGCATGACTCTTAATTCAATTCTGTGTTCTTTGGCAAGTTATTTAATCTCTCTGAGCCTCAATTTTCTCCTCTGTACAATGGCCCAACCTAACTCCATTGGCTACTTGCTGTGTGACTTTGGGATAGTTACTTAACCTCTCTGGGACTTAGTTTTCTTTTATCTGTGAGATGGGAGACACAATGACACCTATCTCAGAGTTGTTGCTGATATTAACTAAGTCATTTGCATAAAGTGATTAGCACAACAGCCCTGGCACTAGCATAGTGTGAGGATTTGCAATGAGGATGACGGGTTGTGTGAGGCCTTCGTGACATGCACCTGGTACATGATAGGTACTTGCCCAACCCTCATCCCTCCCACTCCTCCCAGCCGCCTCAATTTCTCTTTGTGGCTCTCACCTGTGAAAGGTTCTCAGGTGCCTCTTCAGGGCAGTCCTTACACCTCCGGTCTTTCTCTTTGTCGACCTGTCCTGTGATTTTTGCTCTGCCCTAAAACCGTGTGTCTGCACTGACCTCAATATCGCCTGTCAGCTTGGAGTGTGTTGTCTTTGGGCTGAAGCTGACTGGATGACTCAGCATTACTCTTAAAGAGGTCAGTCCCATTCTTCAGCCTAAGTAATAGTCAAGAACAACAATTCACCTTGAATACAGGCATGGAAGATTCAGTATGGCCCTAGGTGCTTGGCAGCTCAAGAAGTAGAGTCTATTTTCTCACTCTTGGAAACATGCGACTTTCTTTAATGAAATGAATGTGGTAAAAGTGACATTGTCTGACTTCCAAAGCTGGAACATTTTCTTGTGGATGTCACATAAGGAAGCTGGCCTGACCTACTGGAAGATGAGAGGCCACACAGGGATGAACTGAGGTGCCACAGGGGAAGCTAGTACCGACAGCTAGACTGAAACCTACACCAAATCCTCAACACACATAGGGTCCGTGTCCCTAACTAAACCACACTAGTACCATAGAATGTGCAAGTTAAATAGATGTCTTCAGAGAGGTTCTTTTTGGAAAAGGTATTCAGTTCAGCATACATGCCTTGAGGTCATCTCAAGGGAGTGTTGGGTGACAGGATTGGCAGATGCAGGCCTTGGTATTGGGAGGGTTCACCCAGGGTTGCAAAGCCCTTTGAGGCTTCAGTTGTGACAAGAACACCCTGAATGCCAAGTGTTCCTACTTTAATTGCAGAAGGGATTGGCGGTGGAGAGGTACACACACATTTTATTATTAGGTGAATGAAATGCCCTCTGGGAATAGCTCCACCTCTCTGACTTCATTGACTCAGTCCTACACATGCATTGAAGGTGTTGGAGCCGGGAGAATGGAGATCAGAGCAAGGTTGCGTCTGGAGGTTCAGTTGGCATCAGATGCTCTTTGTTTTTTGGACAGGAACTCTGTCAACTTAGAGTCCAGAGCTCAGAGTAGAAAGGAAAAGCCACCAACGTGGGAAAGTGATTTTACAGAATCTGAACGGGAAATGCAAGTCTTTCCTCAGGCCTGGGGGAAGCGTGTAGACAAAAGAAGTAAAACAGGAGTATGGTGGTGGGGAATAGGAGAGTGGTTACAAACATGGCCCTTGGTGTCAAATAGATCTAAATTCAAGTTCTGCTTTTGCCATTTATTAGCTAGGCGTAGCAGTTGTATACTTTTGTGTAACAAACCACCCCAATGTTTAGTGGCTTGAATTAACAACCATGTATTTGTTCAAACATTCTGCAGTTTGGATGGGACTCAGTTGGGAGGCTCCTCTGCTGGTCTTTGCAGGGGTTACTTGTGTGGCTGCAGCGAGGGCTGGGGGGTCCCAGCGGGAATGTCTAGAATCATTGGGACAGGTGGGCCTCTTTCTCCATGTGGTCTTTTCTCATCCTGGTCTCTCATGTGAGAAACATGTGAAGACAAGGTTTCTTCCCATGGTGGAGGGAGGGACCATTCCAAAAAGGGAAGCCCCTTTATAAGTGCACATGCATTTATAAAGCCTTTGTTTACATTAAATTTACTGATGTCCCATTGGCCAAAGCAAGTCACATGGTCAAGTTCTGAGTTAATATGGGAGGGAGGGTGAATTATAGAAGGATATAGATACTGGGAGGTGGAATTCACTGGAGATCATTAATATAATGATATATTGGCAGCCCGGGCCAAGCTTTTAATCTCTCCAAGTGTTGGTTTTCTGATCTGTAAAATGAAAATAATCTTTGATATATTACTTGGAAATAGGCTGGATCCATGTAATGAAAAACCCCAACAAAGTATAGTGTGAATAACTGAGGATTTTTTCCCCCTCATGCGACATGGTATCTGGGTTTGGCATTTGGTCGTGTTCAGTTCAGAGGCTAAATAATATCATGGTGTAAGTCTCTGTAATTCTCTTGGCTTTTCCCTCATGGTAATAAGATGGCTGTAATAGTTCCAGCCCTTTCTCTCTCTCTCTTTCCTTTTCTTTCTTTCTTTTTCTTTCTTTCTTTCTTTCTTTCTTTCTTTCTTTCTTTCTTACTTTCTTTCTTTCTTTCTTCCTTTCTTTTTTCTTTCTTTTTTTCCTTCCTTTCTTTCTTTACTTCTTTCTCTCTTTCTTTCTCACTCTCTCACTCTTTCTCTCTTTCTTTTCCTTCCTTCCTTCCTTTCATTCTTTCTTTCTTTTTCTCTGTTTTTGTTTTTGTTTTTTTTTGACTGAGTCTTGCTCTGTCACCCAGGCTAGAGTGCAGTGACACAATCTGAGCCCACTGCAGCCTTCACCTCCTGGGTTCCAGCAGTTCTCCTGCCTCAGCCACATGGGTGGCTGGGAATACAGGCATGTGCCACCACACCCGGCTAATTTTTTGTATTTTTAGTAGAGATGGGGTTTCACCATGTTGACCAGGCTGGTCTGGAACTCCTGACCTCAGGTGATCCACCTGCCTTAGCTTCCCAAAGTGCTGGGATTACAGGTGTGAAGCACCATGGCTGGCCTCAGTGTCTTTCTAAGAGCCAGAAATGGGTAGAGCAAATAGCACAAGGTATGCTTCAGTGGGGACAGCCTTCCTCTGACAGAGCTTTCCCGGAAGCCCTATTTACTCACATCTCATTGGCCAGAACTGTGTCACATGGCCATCTCTAACTGCAAGGGAGTTTAGGAAATGTTATTTTTTAATACAGGTACATTGTTTCCTCTCCCAAATAAGGTTCTGTTAGTAAAAAAGGAAGAATGAAGTGGAGAATATGTATTGGGTAGGCACCTAGCGGTGACTGCTGCCCCCATGCCCACCTCACAAAGTTGCCATGTGCATAGTAGGTGCTCATTAAAGAGTAGCTGTTTTTGTTTTTGTTTTTTTTAAATTCATTTGATAGCCTCTACTAGCTAGCTGGTCCATCTGTTTCCCTGCCATATCTCTTCCCCAAGGAGCAGGAAGAGGGGGAGCTCTGAGTTGTCCTGCAATTCTTGTCTTCCTGGTATTCTACATGGTTCCTGTATCAGTTCATGATACCCACATAACAACCACCCAGAAACTCAGTGGGATAAACTAACAAGCATTGTTATTGCTTGCAAGTCTACAGGTAAGCTGGATGGTCCCTCTAGTTTCACCTGGGCTCATCCATCCATCTGAGGTTGGCTGAGGGTCAGGGAGGTGTCTCTGCTGATCTTGGCTGGGCTCTCTCACATGTTTGGGGATCAGAACTGCAAAGAAACATTGAAAGCACTAGATACAAGGAAGGGTGAAGAATAGCAGACATTTTCATAATCAGTCTATCCCAGCTTCTATCTCATGTTGAGGGAGACCACAGAGCCCTGGCATCATGGAAGAAACCAAGAGATTCTGTTCTGTCAACCTTGGCCCACAGCAACCATGTGGAAAATCTGTTTCCTTATGAATTGTACCTCCTTGGTTGTCTTAGTCAGCTTGGGCTGCTGTAACAGGTTACCATGAACTGGGTGGCTTATATATAACAGAAATTTATTTCTGATAGCTCTAGAGGCTGTGAAGCCCAAGATCAAGGCCCAGCAAATTCAGGGTCTGGCAAGGGCCCGCTTCCTTGTTTACAGACAGCTGTCTCACTGTGTCCCCACATGATGGAAGGGGCACGGAATCTCTAGAGTCCTTTTTAAAGGGAATGAATGAAGGATCTGCCCTCATAACCTGGTCACCTCCCAAAGGTCCCATCTCCTAACCCCATCACATTGGGCATTAGGTTTCAATAAATAAATTTTGGGAAGGTGCAAACATTCAGCCCACAGCATTGGTTCTGCTATTTCTCCAATCAGGGCTTCCTTGGGTCCTCTCACTCTCAGTTTTCTGCAGAAATTCTCAGGAACCAGCTTTTATTTTCACTTGATCGGTCTTCTTGTTCTTCTCTCCTGGGTCCAGAGAGCACAAGGATCTTGGACAATCAGCCTTTGCCTAAGAGCACCAGACATAGCCATTTGTCCTTTGGTTCACACCCACTTGTGCCTGGGCATTCTCTCCCATCAACTGGCTCTGCCCTTACCCAGCTCAACAACTTGGAGAAAAAGGGAAGCCCTCCTCCTACACAGCTGAGGAACCTGAGGTGAGGCCTCGCTCCCAATCTAAAGGTTCCAGGTAGCTCTCACCCTACAAGCTCTTATTCTCTACTGAAGACCTCTTCTCCTTTAGAACTTTCTTAACGAGTCCAAACTGGCTGAATGTACCCAGCCAAGTCAGCTCCCTGAGCCATATCACTAAGGCCTTTGCCTCTGAGGACTTCAGTCCTTCATGTGAAGTGCTTATGAGCACAGACTCTGGAGCCAGGTGGCCTGGGTCCTACCCATGGCCCCTCTGTTGCTTGGGGACTGTGTGATTTGGGGCCAATTATTTACTTTTCTATAAAATGGGAATAGTGATAGCCTGCATCATGGGTTATTATGAGAATTAATTGAGCTCTTACCCATGCCTCTCCTAGAACTATGCTGGCACATAGCAAACACTGTGTAAGAGTCAGCCATTCTTGTTATTCCCCAGATTTTGCAGTGTTTGTCACTCGTAACAGGCCCTTCTTTTTGTTCCTCTTCACTCTAAACTTTCGGTATGCATCGTTATCTTGGATGCTGCTTTATTTATTTGTTTTAAATTCATTTAGTCCTTTCTTTATTCGAACATTTCCTTTATGCCTTCTATATATTAGTTACTGTGTTGGATACAGGGGATTAAACAAAATTAACTAGTTATGGTCTTTGTCCTCATGAAGACAGACAATTTAACAAACACTTCGAAAATCCCAACAATAAAGTACAATAAAAATGTGATAAATTACCCATTGGTAAGGGCAGTAGGATGCTATAGGAGCCCAGAGTGAAAGCAACTACTACACCTTTTTTAGTATTTGAAGATGCTGTTACAACACATTATGCTGGGATAACTAGGCCATTACCTGGGGCTTACAAATATTTTGGTTACACATCACTTGGATTTTGATGGTAACCAGATTTGACTTGTATTTAGTGGCTGCATTTTCTCAGGGTTGAAAAAGAGGTCACATCTTTCAGAAATGGGACTTCACAGCGAGTAGCATTTCTCCTCGGTGAACCACTTGCTATAGCAGGGAGGACCATCACATGCCACTGGGTATAACTTCGTTTGTTGTAGCTTGGTTGATGGGCCAAGTTGTTACAGTAACGGAGTTTAAAAAATTAATCTACATTTCTATCAAAGATATTTATGGACCTAGTTTAAAAAGCCAAACAGTAGTAAAAGGTTGATACTGAAATAGCAGTCTTCTGACCCACTCCTCCCCCAGCTAATTCCTCCTCCACTGAGGCAAACACTGCCAAGTTTTTTTTTGTTTTGTTTTGTTTTGTTTTGAGATAGAGTCTTGTCTGTTGCCCCAGGCTAGAATGCAGTGGTGCGATCATAGCTCGCTGCAGCCTCAACCTCCTGGGCTCAGGTGATCCTCCAACCTCAGCCTTCTAAGTAGCTGGTACTTCAGGCATGTGCCACCTGGCTAATTCTTTTGTATTTTTTGTAGAGACAGGGTTTCACCATGTTGCCAGGCTGGTCTTGAACTCCTGGGCCCGAACAGTCCTCCTGCTTTGGCCTCCCAAAGTACTGGGATTACAGGCATAAGCCACCATGCCCGGCCCCAAGTCTTTTTAAATGCTTCTTATGGTCTTTACCTCTGGGTTTCTCAATAACATGTGTATATTGCCATTTCTTGATTTTTTCCCTCTGGATACTTTTATACCAGACTCACTCCCCCAGTACTCACCCACACTTCCTCTGCCTTCGTAGCCTTCTGATATAGTTATATAACAATGTGTGATCAAATCAATAATCAGGCTACAAGAAATAGAAAGAATGAATAAGACCTGCTATTTGATGGCACCACAGGGTGACTATATTCAATAATAACTTACCTCTATGTTTTAAAATAACTACAAGAGTATAATTGGATGTTTGTAATGCAAAGATAATGCTTCAGGGGATGGATACCCCATTCTCCATGATGGGATGATTATGCATTCCAGGCCTGTATCAAAACATTTCATATACCCCATCAACCTATACACCTACTATGTACCCACAAAAATTAAAAATTAAAAAAATCAATATCCAGATGTTGTACTATTTTGACCATGTAAATGCATCTGAACCATGTAGTTGGCCATGGTTCCTTTTCTTTCTCATGCAGAGCTTTTGTTTTCCTAGAATTAATAATGGCCTCATTTTTCTATTTGCTTAATTTTCTTTGCATTTACATTAATTCATGGCCTCTACCAGATCTTAAAATTCCTTTGAATACCAGCATATCAAATTCCATTTTTGTCTTAACTACATCTCTCCTGGACCATTTGTGGACTTGCCTCCAGAAAGATTCCAGATTGCAATTCTGTCACTTCCCTTTACTCATCTTAGGATTCCCCTTCATTACCCTAGAAACTCTAGGGATTCCTTTTACCTCTTTCCCATGTTAAATCCTTTTTTTTTTTTTTTTTTATGGCCTCTCATTCTGTTGCCCAGGCTGGAATGCAGTGGTGTGATCTCAGCTCACTGCAACTTCCACCTCCTGAGTTCAAGCAATTCTCATGCCTCAGCCTCCTGAGTAGCTGGGACTACAGGCGTGTGCCACAATGCCTGGCTGATTTTTGTATTTTTAGTAGAGATGGGGTTTCACCACGTTAGCCAGGCTGGTCTCAAACTCCTGACCTCAAGTGATCCATCTGCCTCGGCCTCCTAAAGTGCTGGGATTACAGGTGTGAGCCACCACGCCCAGCCCCATGTTGAATCCTTTATTTCCTTGACTTCATATCATCTTGTTTTAAAAATTTGCTTCCTTGTTTTGGTGGAGCATATTAATAAATGGAGTTCATAAATGTCTGAAAATAGCTTTATTCTACCACAACGACTGATTGCTAGATTGGCTGGTAAAATTTTAGTTTAGACATCATTTTCACTCAAAGTTTCAAAAGCATTTTCCAGATTCCATTATTACTATTGAGAAGTTTGATGTCATTCTCATTTCAAATCTTCAATATGTGGCCTATGTTTTTTTCCTCTAGGAAATTTTAAGATATTTTCCTGTGCCAGCTCTTCTAAAATCTTACAGTGAGCCTTGGTGTTAGTCTCTTTTTTCATTCTTTGTGCTGGAAACTGAGGCAGCCCTTTTAATGTGGAAACTAATGTGTTCAGTTTAGGAAGTTGTTCCTGTATTTGTTCTTTAATAGCATCTTTCTATGTTCTCTGTTCTTTCTTTCTTTCTACAACTCCTGTTATTCAATGTTGACATTTTTAGACTGACTCATAGATTCTAATTGTCTTGTCTTGTCTTTCCTATTTACATTATTTGCCTACTTTCTGGGTGATCTTTTCAACTTCTAACTCTTCCATTTTTAAAAAAAAAAAATCTTTTCTGTAAGATTATTTAAATTTCCATGCTCATACTTTGAATTTCTAAGAGCTCTTTCTCATTCTATACATTTTACAGATATATCCCCCCAACACTTTTGAAGCATTAGTTTTTTGTTTCAAATATGCAATGACTTCTCATCTTTCTGAGGAGAAGTTTCAGAAGTTTTGCTTTTTAATTTTCCTTCTGCTGTTCTCACTCTCTGTTTCCTTCACGTTCCTCCTGTCTGTTGTCTTTTTCTGTTTGCCATTCACGTCAGAAGCTTTTCTTCCAATGTTTGGTGACTCCCGGTTGCCCACAGTGGAAGGTGAAGCACAGGGGTTTCCTTCCAGAATGAGGAACGTCTTGGACCTAGATAGAGGTGGTGGTTGCACAGCATTGAGAATGTGCTAAATACCACTGATTGTTCACTTTAAAATGATTGCTTTTATGTTACTTGAATTTCACCTCAATACAAATAATTTTTGTAAAGCAAAGCACAGAACTGCATTGAGAGTAAAATCTGTGTCGTGTATGGAATGTCCACCATTGACTGGTAGACCTGGTCCTGGGAGATTGGCCAGGAACCCTGTCATTTCGCTAAGGATAGCTAAGTGTCAGTACCTGTAGGCCTTTCCCACTGGACAAGACAATTTAGTCTTGCTGGCAAAGGGTGTTCTTCTGACTGGGTTGGGGTATAAGTCTGGATCTAGTGTTTGGGAGCTCAAGAATGGACAAAGAGCATGCCAGCCTTCACTTAATTCCCTTGTTCTTAGTACAGCATCTCATGCCTCTCTGAGGTACTCCTGATGTCTCTGAGGTCAAAGGCACTTGGGTTCAACCTCTCCAGGGAGTAAACTCTGCTGCAGTTTTCTACCAGGTTAGGGAGGAACAATCTCCTGACTACATAGATCTGGGGAGGTCTAGGTTAGGGAAGGATACAGTCCCTTCACTGCATAGATCTGGGAAGATGTAGCTATTCCTTGCACTGATCTTATTTTTAATCCCACCCACATCCCTGCTGTCCTGGGTTCTTGGACCTCCAAATCCTGAGACTGCAAATTTCCACTTTCTTCCTGATACTCAGTTCCTTTTCTTACTCCCAGACACTTAGGTTTCATCACTCCACTGACCAGATTGTGTATTGCTACTTTCAAGCACTCAGATGCCATCTTTTTGACTTAAGATGTTCCTCTGGGAGGTTGCTTCCGAAGCACCATCCCCCGATGGAGGGCAGTGTGGTAGGACGCATAAACACAGGACTGCCGACTTCCCTCCCCAAAGAGTCTCATCATCTAGTCTTCACCATGGCATGGACTGGCTGTTTGGGCATGAATATGTTACAGAATCTCTCTGTGCTCCTGATTTGTAAATATTTCCTGATCTGTAAAATGATGAGTTGAAGGCAGATACCCTTTCCAGTCCTCAAATCCAATGCTTGGGCAGAAGCCTTTTAAAGATCAGGTGTCGGCCTCTTTGGGAGTGGAGAATTACTGGGAGCCCTTTGAAACCTCATGTGGTCATTTAATCCTGCCTACATCTTTGCAGCAACATTTTCAGCCAAAGGTATAAAGCCCATGAAAAGTAAGCGAATAGTTGAAACACAAGATAATCCCTAGGGGACAGGACTATTGAATAGAGCAGGTGACTAGAGCTTAGACTGTTGGCTGAACTTGATATACTTTAAATTTTCATGCATAAAGGATAGCTAAGAGTTCGCCCTATACTCCTCTACTCAATGACCCCTTCCCTTCCTCGGATCAGCTTCTGATCCCTAACATTCCAAATTGTGATTGAAACTAGAGTGTCGGCAGAACTCATACAACAGCGGCTCATCAGCACTTTAGAAAAGCCAAAACAAACCAATGGAGCTAAACAAATATTAACATTGTAAAAGAATATAAAAGGCAGCCTCTTTTGCAAACGGAAGCTGCTTCTGGGGTACAGAGGGAGAGAGAGGCAGTTTCGCAGATCCCCTTTGGACCTTAAGGGAATGCAGATACCTTTAAAGCTGCACTCCTCAGAAACTAGGGTATTTCTGAAGCTCTGCTGTTAATTTTAGAAAATAAGAATTCAAGGCAAGTTTGTGTGGTTTTGGTTTCAGAGCTCTTGAGAGAAACTTCTCTTTTAACTTGTGATTCTCAAGTGATTCCTTTCTCCTCCCTCTTCCATCTTTCATTTCCCCTTTGTCTTTGTGTACCTGTTTGTTTCATCTCTCTCCCCTCTCTTCCTTCTCTCCACAACCCTCATCCCATCTCTCTCTCTCCCTTTCCCCAATGCCTCTGAGCCCATCCTCCACCCTGCTGGCAGACCTGGGGGTAGCAGAAGGTGGGAGACCTCCACCATCTGACTGCCCTTTCTGTAACTGCCCAAGGGGTTTACCTTGCCTGCTGCCTAGACAGAGCCAATTTGTCAACACAGGGGAATTGCAACAGAGAAAAAGGACTTGATGCAGAGCCAGCTGTGCAGGAGACCGGAGTTTTATTATTACTCAAATCAGTCTTCCTGAGCATTCAGAAAGCAGACTTTTTAAGGACAACTTGGAGAGTTGGGGGAAGCTAGTGAGCTGGGAGTGCTGATTGGTCAGAGATGAAATCATAGGGAGTGGAAGCTGTCTTCTTGCACTGAGTTCCTGGGTGGAGGCCACAAGATCAGATGACTCAGTTTATCAATCTGGATGGTGCCAGCTGATCCATCAAGTGTAGCGTCTGCAAAATATCCCAAGCATTGATCTTAGGAGTGGTTTAGGGAGGATCAGACTCTTGTAACCTCCAGCTGCATGACTCCTAAAACATAATTTCTAATCTTCTGGCTAATGTTATTCCTACAAAGGCAATTCTTGCTTAGTCCCCAGGCAAGAAGGAGATCTGCTTTGGGAAAGGCCTGTTTTAAAGGGTAGTTTTAAACATATTTGTTTTTATAAACTATAAACTAAGTTTCTCCCAAAGTTAGTTCAGCCTGTGCCCGGGAAAGAACAAGGACAGCTTGGAGGTTAGAAGCAAGATGGAGTCGGTTAAGTTAGATCTCATTCACTGTCTCAGTCTTAATTTTGCAAAGGTGGTTTCGTTTCCCTCCAGCCCCTGACCTTGTCTGCTTGCTCCAGGCCCCCCAGATGAATCCCTTTGGGTCCTAGTGTGTATCTTCCAGGTTGAAAGTTTTAAATGCAGCCCAGAGTGAGGCTGTGGAAGCTGCTCAGGGGAGGTCCCAGGTGATGACTTCCCCCTAGGCCTGCAGGACACCATCCACTGCCCATGGAGGGGGCACCAACTAGGGGCTCAGCACTCAGAGGCTGTGCCTCAAGTGATTAACAAGCCCGTGACAGCAGAGAGCTTGCGCTGCATGGGCCGCCCTGGTTTGCTCACTTCTCTGAAAAATCTAATTTCCCTTCAGTCCATTTTTGCTTGATTCTGTCTTATTTCTCTTTGGGGCAAAGTCTTAAATCCCACATGTCTGTTTTAACTGAGAAAGGCTTGGGGAGGACAGATGACGAGAAAGAAGCTCATAAGGTGAAATTGCATTGTTCTGCAGCATTCTAGAAAAACCTTTGTGGTTTTGGTCCGATAGATTTTTTTTTTTTTTTTTTTTTTTTGAGACAGCGTCTCACTCTGTCATCAGGCTGGAGTGCAGTGGCATGATCTCATCTCACTGCAACCTCTGCCTCCAGGGTTCAAGCGATTTCCCTACCTCAGCCTCCCAAGTAGCTGGGTTTACAGGTGCGTACCACCACACCCAGCTAAATTTTTGTATTTTAGTAGAGACAGGGTTTCACCATGCTGGCCAGGATGGCCTCCAACTCCTGACCTTGTGATCCACCTGCCTCGCCCTCCCAAAGTGCTGGGATTACAGGCATGAGCCACTGCGCCCAGCCAGTCTGATAGATTTTAAATTGCCTAAACAGTGGGAGGGGAAACTCTGTGTCTTTTGATACGTTAAATCGAGTCAGCTTTTTTTTTTTTTTGGCCATCCTTGATAAATGATTGGATTCATGAGCTCGCTTTTTAAAAGGAATATATTTAAAAACATACCTGCACTCAAAAGGACCCTGGAGTGCCTGTCAAAAATGATACAAAATCCTGAGCCCAGAGACAAATGGAAATCCAACTGGTCTACCAAGAAAGATCACATGACATCCTGAGGCCTTGAGATTCAGGTGGGAAAGCACTCGGGAGGCGGGAGGATCCACGTATGTTTCCCAGCTGATTTGCTGTGCAATTTTGAGCCATTAGTCCCTGCTCCACTGTTTCCTTATGTGCAAAATCTGAAAGCACAAAATCAATCCTGAAGTGAATTTTCATGGCTTCTGAGGTCTAAGAAAGAAGTGTTTTGCAGTAGACATAGATTACACGGAGACAAGGCGGAATCGGCTGGGACTGGTCCTCAAGATCCGGGTGCCTGGTTTTCTCCGTTTGCTCATCTTTTTGACCAACCTTTCCCAACAAGCAAGTTGGAAGACATTTAATGTTTTTATTTTTTATTTAAATTATTCCTTTGCTACATGTAATATCAGCCTGTGACATAGCTATTATTATTACAATTGCTGTTTCCCAGCTGAAGAATCTGAAACTCAATTAGGTTGGGTGACTCACCCAACATCATACAGTTGGGGACTGGGAAAGTTTTCCTATCATCTGGGTTTTCTGATTCCCAAATCCATGTGCTTGCTTTTCTCCAGACACAAAAATGAGGTGTGTCTCTAGCTTTAAGAATTATTGGAGCCAAAAGTGTTAGTGTCACGGCTAAGAAAATAATTTTGATAAATTCTTATTTTTACCCTTAATGAACAGGGAAGATTTTATCTGCCAAAGCACGAAGGTAACAACTCTTATTAAGTAATAGTGGCTGCATTTCCCAAGATCACTATCTTAGCAGTATCTCAGCCTTGAAAAGTACACTGGGAATGGTCTGTTGGATATTTTGGGCCAGATCTATACCAGGGGAAATAATCTGAGTGACTTGGAAGAGCTTTTTTAAGTCCACCAAGCACTGTGATGAGGTCGTGCGTCATCAGAGACGTCATTTGCTTCTCTCAGAGGCTCTCCAATACTCCCATTCTCATCAGCACATCTCGAACTCATTAGCCACGGGGCCAAAACAGGAGCTAAAGAACCATCTGGAAGAACTGAATTTACAAGGAGCCAAGAGCCCATCATTAAGCCAACTCACTAAAAAAAAAAAAAAGACACAAAAGAGAATTTGGAGTGCTCAGGGGTGCTCCTCTTGGATTGCCAGGAAGTTGTCATTAGAGGTTAATGACAGTGTGTTTGGGATGATTGCTGTTCTTTAAGAAATGTTTCAGGGCTGGATGTGGTGGTTCACGCCTATAATCCCAGCACTTTGGGAGGCCGAGGCAGGCAGATACTTGAGGTCAGGAGTTTGAGACCAGCCTGGTCAACATGGTGAAACCCCATCTCTACTAAAAATAGAAAAATTAGCTGGGCATGGTGGGGCGCACCTGTAGTCCCAGCTACTCAGGAGGCTGAGGCAAGAGAATCGCTTGAACCCGGGAGGCAGAGGTTACAGTGAGCTGAAATTGTGCCACTGCACTCCAGCCTGGGCCAAAGAGCGAGACTCTGCCTCAAAACAAAACAAAAATGTTGTTATAAAAAATAATATCTGTTTTTAACTTAAAAAAACAAACTACTTAACTACTTCTTAAAACCATTGGATTGAACACTTTACCATGGATAAATTGCATAGTACATAAATATCTCGATAAAGCTGTTATAAAAAAAAATTGGCCTATTTTTAATCGAGAGGTGATCCCAGGAACCAGCAGGGAGGAAGCAGGTGCATTACCAAGGTCACTGCCATGATCATGGAGCTCAGCTCTCCAAGTCCTCCTGAGGAGTGTACAGAACACCTCCCCAGATGGGCTGCTAGAAGGGTGCGAAGCTGGGCCACTCTACACCAACTGCTCTCCCCACTGGATGAGGACTGCCTCGTAGAACATTAACTCTCCCACACTCTCAGGCTATACATGTGTGGGGAACCATAAGAGCTACCACAAGACCCTGGGGCTCAAAGCAGAACGATGTGTACAGCATGCCTCAGGGGAGACGCTATGAATAAGGTGAATCTGAACTCACATGGGAGTCTACCACCACTGTGACTGAAATCAGAGGTGGCTCACAGATGGGTTATGAGCACCAGAGGCACCCGCCACGGTGGGCAATTTAGGCTCACATAAGTAATTTAATGGCTATGACTTGCATTTTCAAAAAATGAAGTAAAAGAGAGTAGCATAGAAATTATCAAATGCATTACATCTGAAAAGTCTTATTTCAGGAATTTTTTGTTTTGTTAACATGCTAAATGTGCCTCTGTATATATGTGTATTTTGGGTTGCAACCTACAGTGTTTTCATTCCTATGGGTCAGGGTGAAAAATGCTGCTCAGCTGGAATTATCTCTTAATTCTTTCAGAAAATGAGGTTCCTTGTAAGTTGTATTTTTAGGTTATAGCAGGGTAATTGAAAAGCTGTGTGTCCTGGTGAAAGAACATGGAATGAGTCCAAGGAGATTTGGACCCTGGTCTTGCCTCTGTTTCTTAGGAATAATATGATCTCGGACTATTTTCCTTGAAGAGTCCTGGTATATCAGTCAAGGTTTTCCAGAGAAACAGAAGCAATAGGATTATAGATAGATAGATAGATAGATAGATAGATAGATAGATAGATAGACAGACAGACAGACAGACAGACAGACAGATACATAATAGGTAGATAGATGATAGATGGCTAGATAGATGATAGATAGATAGATAGACAGATAGATAGATAGATAGATAGATAGATAGATAGATAGATAGATAGATAGATAATAGATGTATAGGTAGATAGAATTATAGATGATAGGTAGGTAGATGATAGATAACATACACACACATATTATATATAATATAATGTATATTATATATGATATATATATATAGAGAGAGAGAGAGAGAAAGTGAGGGAGAGAGACAGAGAGGGAGAGAGATTTTATTATAGGAAGTTGGCTCCTGCATGCCATTGTGATGCTGGCAAGTCTGAAGTCTCTAGGGCAGGCCAGCTGGCTGGAAACTCAGGTAAAGTTTCTATGTCACAGTCTCGAGGCAGAATTTCTTCTCTGGAAAACCTGTTTTTCTCTTAAAGTCTTCAACAGATTAGATGAACCCACTCATATCATCAAGGGTAGTCTCCATTATTTTAGGTCATCTGATTGTAGATGTTAATCACATCCACAAAACACCTTCGCAGCAACACCTAGGTCAGTGTTGGATGAAACCATTGGATACTACAGCCTGCCAAGGTGACACATAGGAAAGACAATCAACCTGATGTAGGGATTTGAATACAGGAACATCCATGGTTCTTTTCAGTTCTGTAGTTTTTTGAATGTGAGCTCATTCTCTGAACGTCTTAAAGCTAAGTACTTTAAAGCACTTGCAGACTGAGCCTTGGCTTCTGTTATTGTAAATTCTGAAATGTTTGAGCCCAACCCTGTGCTTGGTTTGACAGGGGAGAGGACTCAGGTGCAGAAAGGTTGACTGACTCTGTAGGGGCCCCCACCATAAGCCTGTACTGAAATCTTTGCTGGGAGTGAGACATCTTGTCTTTCTTAGAGAGTGTGATGGGTTCCAAAATGATAGTTTGCTCTGGCCAAGTGGGGAAGGAAGTACTTTGTTTGAACAGAATCTCAACTTCACTGTGAGTGGTTCTCATTCTCCTGAACCCAGGGATTGTCGTGTTTTCATTTGATGGGCAAACGTTATTGAGAGCACACTTTCTATAGAGGCTGCTTCCCTTCCTCACGGGAGGCAGAGAAGGATTTCTCAACTGAAAAGGAGGGCAGCAGCTGCTCTGGGAAACTCAACTCATTCGGTTTGGATGGGTTTTCAGTCATTGGAACCACATGTGCAAATGCATCTGGGCCGCTCCTCTTCTTCACAGGATGACCAAAACCCGGAAGCGGGCACATAGCTTCACGAAGGATCTTCCACGTGTTGGGTGGCAGGGGGCGGTCTTCAGCCCAGAATGCATTGATTGGCCACGCTCCCAGCCCGCCTTCCTCCTTGCTCTCTGGCCTTCTAATCATTTAAACATGGTAGCAACTAGGCTCAACTAAAGCTTCCCATCTTGCCACATGTTTAGTTCTTCCTTTAGCAGAGATTAAGCAATGTCTGAATCAGTCAAGGTTCCAATCTCTCCTCTGTGACTTCTGAAGACTTAAGTTTAAGCTCCAATTCTATCTGTTTTATACATTTGAGATCTGTCTAAAGTTTCACTTGAGGAAAACAAGTTCCATTGCTTAGAAAAGATCTTCCCATTGCTGAGGGTAATGGGAAACCATCTGATTTTATAGTTTTGATGTGATAGAATGTAATATAATGTTAAAACGTAAGGGGAAAATTATGAAATCACATACAATACTCCAAAATACTTGTTTACAATACCTTTATTTATGTAGTCTCCTCTGTAAGAATCAGAGTCAAAAGTTCCTGTGTCCAGTCTAAAATTATTATTATTTTTTTTTTTTTTTGAGACAGACTTTGGCTCTTGTTGCCCAGGCTGGAGTGCAATGGTGCAATCTCAGCTCACTGCAACCTCTGTCTCCCGGATTCAAGCGATTCTCCTGCCTCAGCCTCCGGAGTAGCTGGGATTACAGGCACCCGCCACCACGCCTGGCAAATTTTTTGTATTTAGTAGAGACAGAGTTTCACCATGTTGTTCAGGCTGGTCTGGAACTCCTGACCTCAGGTGATCCACCTGCCTCGGCCTCCCAAAGTACTGGGATTACAAGCATGAGCCACTGCACCCAGCCCAGTCTAAAATAATCGACCAGGGAAAGGTGTACTGACACAAAGAAAAACACATCTTCCTTGTAACAAATTGGGCTAGGACCTAGGAGTCTGGTCTAACATGTATGCATCAGAAGAAAGACTGAGTTAGATTTTTGCCACCCCAAAAACAGCAGAGGAGGTCAACTCGTTTTATCTCTGTTTCCCAGACCATGAGCAGCAAGTATGCCCATTCCAGTGAACCAGCAGATACTTCCAAAGCTTGGAAGCCTGGCTCTTCATCAAATGGACTATAATTTCCCAAGGTTCTTGTTTCACAGTCAGAGAGCATAAATGTCAAGCCAGGAATGCAATCTACATTTTAGATGGGAGAAAGCCCTGTTTCTCACAGAAACCTCAAGTGATCTCTAGTTTCTTTTTTTCCTCCTGTGTATGTAATTAAACAAAATAAAAAGCTACTGCTTGTCCTCGGAGGAAAAATAAACACCTTTGGAAATTAAAAAGTTCTGGTGTGATGTTGACTTTTACTTGTGATTTTGCTCATGGGAAATAGTAGTTACATTAGAGCCAAATGTATTCAGAGAAGTCATTTTGATGTTTTGGCCTAACCAAAAGGGCAATGACCATTTAACAGTCTGCACTCTAGTTGGCTTTGCCCATGCTGGTTGGCAAAATGGCAAACAAGTGTGTGCTGTGGCACAGGGGTTCATACCAGGCTGGGTATGAGGATCCAGTGAGGTAGAGGGCTGGGAGGGGGTGTCCCCGTGAGAGCTGCTGGCAGCATAATGTGGCTAAGGAACTCAGCCTGGCCTCTGGGGTTTCCATGAGAATCAGCACGAGATGGACCTGGGCTTAATATTTCACAAAACGCTGCCAGTGGATTTATGGATTCCCTGTCTCCTGCATTCTCCCTCTAGGCCACTGCTCTTCCTTCAACCACACCCATTTCAGATCCAAGGCTGGAAGAACGGTCTGACTTAGTCTTGTTCCAGGTCTTCTCTCTTAGGCATTTGACTTCCAGCAGAGCTGGAGGATAACTATGACAAAATACATGGCTCAGATTTCTTAGTTTCCCACCTCTTTTTTGGTTTTCACCTGAAAAACACAGGCATTCTTATTGAGCGTCTCTAAGCCTGGGAATTTGCATCTTCTCTCCTGTTTGTCTTTCACTCCCTTCTGCAGGAAGGCAGCAGTTTGCTCTCCCAGTTGTCTGACAGACTACTGAAGAAGTGGGTCTGGGTGAGGTCCAAGATGCTGGAACGTGGGTCAATTGTCAGAGATAGGGCCTGGGAGAAGATATGGTTGTCAATAACTTAGCTCAGATTTTTCCAGTGACTTTTGCTGTCTTACCTGGGGTCAACTGAAGAAGAGTAAAATCTTTCTTAGCTTTCAAGAGTATTAAGCGGCTAGGTATAGTTCCCTCCAGGGTGCTCCAGATCATTCTCAGCTCAGATCCACTTCTGGTTGTAGAAGAGATTGCTAGTAGCCATTCAATAAAGAACCTACTATTATTGCTACTGTATCTTCCACCTGTTGAGTGCTGGGTCACTGCCAGGGACCTTGCATACATCATCACCTATCTCAACCCTGCTATGCAGGTATTATCATTATCCCGACTTTGCAGAAGTGGAGATGGAAACTTCAAGAGGCTAATCAATTTGTCCAAGGACACACAGCTGGGGAGTGGTAGAGGTAGGATCCAAACCCAGGCAGTTTGACTCCAAAGCAGTCTTTCCCCTTCCATTATTGATGCACATTGTCTTCAATATCATTTTTATATCATCACATTTCCAAGTTCCATTCAAGCAAAAGCCCTCCCGGTAGATCCTCCTGGGTCTTTTCCCTTTTCGTTTCTTTTTCTTTTTGCTTGGCTCAGGCAGAGGACATTCATTTATTCAGCAACAAATATTTATTGATTGCTTACTGTGTCCATGCACTGTTCTAGACACTTAGGATAGAACAATGAACAAAAGAGAGGAGGCCTCCACCCTCATGGAGCTTATATTCCTATGGAGAGAGGCCAGTATGTAAATGTTCTGAAGGAAAATAAAGAAACAGGAGAGAAAACCTCCCAGCATTACTCTGATACCAAATCCAGACAAAAATGTTACCAAAAAACCCTAAAATCCAATATCCTTCATGAATATAAATACAAAAATTATTTTGAGATATTAACAAATTGAATACAATAATACAGAAAAAGAATAATATACTACAACCAAGTGGGTTTATCCTAGGAAGTCAAGCTCATTACCTGGGTGTGAAAATAATCTGTACACCAAACGCCCATGACATGTAATTTACCCATGTGACAAACCTGCACATGTACCCCCTGAACATAAAATAAAAGATGGAAAGGGAAAAAACAAAATTTAAAAAAACGTACTTATACCCAAAGACAGAGCATTATTACAGTAAGAATAGAACTTTAGAATAAATATGTTTTATATCCCCAGATAATACAAAGATATTGTATCCACAGCAATAATAAAAGGTCATGACATTGAAATATTTTTTTAAAAATCAGTCAAAATACTCCCTCATATGAATAATCTAAAGAAGAAAAACCACATGATAATATCAATTTATGTAGAAGAACCATTTGATAATATTCGAAATGCATCAATGACTTTTTTAAAAGCTCGTCAAACTAGGCAGAGTCCTTCTTTATTTTATTTTATTTTGTTTTATTTTTTTGAGATGGAGTCTTGCTCTGTCTCCCAGGCTGGAGTGCAGTGGCATGATCTTGGCTCAGTGCAACCTCTGCCTCCCAGGTTCAAGCAATTCTCCTGCCTCAGCCTCCCAAGCAGCTGGGATTACAGGTGCGTGCCCCCACACCTGGCTAATTTTTGTATTTTTAGTAGAGATGGGATTTCACCATGTTAGCCAGGCTGGTCTGGAACTCCTGACCTCATGACCCGCCTGCCTGGGCCTCTAAAAGTGTTGAGATTACAGGTGTGAGCCACTGCACCCGGCCAGAAGAGTCTTTCTTTTACCTGATAAGTGGTATTTACAAAAACCTACAGCTAACATTACACTTACTGATGAAAGGGGATGCTTTTCCCCTAAGGTTGAGAACAAGGTTGTCCTCTCTTACTACTCCTATTCAACATTATTTTGGGGGCTCTAGGCAGTGCAGTGAGGCAAGAAACAAAATAATACACATCTAGATTGGAAAGTAAGAGATAAAACCATCCCTACTAGCAGACACCATGATTGTCTACATAGAAAACCCCAAGGAATCTATAAATAAGCTAGAAAAATTAACTGAGTTTAGTAAGGTTGTGGGATACAAGGTCAACACACACAAAAATCAATCCTATTTCTATATCCTAGCAATGTACAATTGGAAATTGAAATGTAAAAGTCAAGAAAATTGACAATAGCTCCTCCTCCACAAAATAAAATACTACAACAGAAACTTAACAAAAGTTGCACAGAGTCTTTACGTTGACCGTTCCAAAAAAAAAATCCTGGCAGCAAAAATCAAAGAAGAAGCAAATAAATAAAGATAAACTATGTTCATGGATTGAAAGCCTTCACATAGCAAAGATGTCAATTCTCTTTAAATTCATCTGTAGAATTAACACACTTTCCATCCAAATCACAGGAGGATTTTTTGTAACTTGGACTCTAAAATTTATATGGCAAGCAAAAGCAACTTGAATAGCAAAAACAATTTTTAAAAAGAAATACAAATTTGGAGAAATAATGCTGTGGTATTGGTGAAGAGATGAGCATATAGATCAATGGAACAGAATACAGAGTCCAGAAATAGGCCCATGTAAATACGACCAAGTGATTTTCTTTTCATAGACTTTATTTTTTAGAGCAGATTTAGGTTCACAGCAATATTGAACAAAAGGTACAGAGATTTCCCGCATGCCCCCAACATTCTAACATACATAGCCTTCCCCATTATCTCGTCCCCCATCAGAGTAGCACATTTGTTAAACTGACAAACCCACATTGACACATCAAAACCACCCAAAGTCCATAGTTTACATTAGGGTTCACTATGAGTATTGTGGGTTTATAGTAACATTCTGTGGGTTTGGACAAATATAAGACATGTATCTGCCATTACAGAATCATACAAAGTAGTTTCACTGCCCCCCAAACCCCCTGTGTTTCACCTATTTATTCCTTCCTCCCCCACAACCCCTGGCAACCACTGATCTTTCCGTTATCTCCATAGTTTTGCCTTTTCCAGATGTCATGTAGTTGGAATCATAGAACATGCAGCCTTTTCAGATTGGCTTCTTTACTTAGTGATATGCATCTATGGTTCCTCCATGTCTTTTCATGACTTGATAGATGTGTCTTTTTAGTGCTAAATGATATCCCATTGTCCAGATTTACCACAGTTTACTTATCCATTCACTTAACTGAAGGACATCTTGGTTGCTTCCAAGTTTTGGCAATTATGAATAAAACTTCTATAAACATTTGTGTGCAGGTTTTTACATGGACATAATTTTCAACATGTCTTTTCAAAAGGCAATATCTTTTGAAGCAACCCTCGTACACTTGCTGTACAACTGCTAAATCATAGGGTAAAAGTACGTTTAGTTTTATAAGACACTGCCAAACTGTCTTCCAAAGTGGCTGTGCCATTTTGCATTCTCACCAGCAATGAATGAGAGGTCCTTTTGTTCCACATCCTCAGCAGCATTTGGTATTGTCAGTGTTCTGGACTGTGTAGTAGTATCTCATTGTTGTTTTAATTTGCATTTTCCCGATGACTATGAAGTGGAGCATCTTTTTATATGCTATTTGTCGTCTGTATATCTCATTAAATCAGGTTTTTTTTGTTTTTGTTGAATTTTAGGAGTTCTTTGTATATTTCAGTTTACAATCCTTTATCAGATATGTCTTTTGCAAATATTTTCTCCCATCCTGTGGCTTGTCTTTTCACTTTCTTGACAGTATCTTTAGCAGAGCAGGAATGATTAATTTTATTAAAGTCCAGCTTAACAATTAGTTTTTCGTAGATCATGTGTTCTGTTTTGCGTCTAAAAAGTCATCATCAAACCCACGATCATCTAGATTTTCTCCTATGTTATCTTTTAGGAGTTTTATAGTTTTGCATTTAACATTTAGATCTGTGATCTATTTTGAGTTAACTTTTGGGAAGACTGTAAGATCTGGGCCTAGATTCAGTTTTTTTTGCATGTGGATGTCCAGTTGTTCCAGCACCAGCTGTTGAAAAGTCTGACTTTGCTTCATTGTTTTGCCTTTGCTCCTTTGTCAAAGATCAGTTGATGATACGTGTATGGATCTATTTCTAGGCTCTCTGTTATGTTCCATTGATTTATTTGTTTATTATTTCACAAGTACCACACTGTCTTGATTACTGTAGCTTTATAGGAAGTCTTGAAGGTGGGTAGTATCCATCATCCAACTTTGTTTTTGTTCTTCACTATTCAGTTGAATATTCTGGATCTTTTGCTTCTATAATAAAACTTTAGAATCAGTTTGTCTCTATCCACAAAATAACTTGCTGGGATGGCCACTTGATTTTTTTTTTTTTTTTTTTGAGACAGAATCTCACTCTGTCACCCAGGCTGGAGTGCAGTGGTGCGATCTCAGCTCACTTCAACCTCTGCCTCCTGGGTTCAACCAGTTCTTCCACCTCAGCCTCCCGAGTAGCTGGGACTAAAGGTGCATGCCAGCCAATTGATTTTTGATAAAGATGCACAGACAATTCAATGGAGGAAAGAGAACGAATGTTTTTTAAACAACTGGACATTTATAATAAAAAAATGAACATTGACCTAAACATCACATACGAAAAATTAATTCAAAATGGATCATAGATCTAAGTGTAAAGTGTAATGTTTTAAAACTATTTTAATTTAATTTTATTTGTTTTTGAGATGGAGTCTTGCTGTGTCACTCAGGGTGGAATGCAGTAGCATGATCTCAGCTCACTGGGCTCACTGCAACCTCTGCCTCCCAGATTCAAGCGATTCTCCTGCCTTAGCCTCCTGAGTAACTGGGATTACAGGCGTGTGCCACCACACTGGGCTAATTTTTTGTATTTTTAGTAAAGACAGGTTTCACCATGCTGGCCAGGCTTGTCTCGAACTCCTCACCTCAGGTGATCCACCTGCCTCCCCCTCTCAACCTGCTGGGATTACAGGCGTGAGCCACCAAGCCCGGCCTAAAACTTTTAGAAGAGTATGTGGGAGAAGATGTCTGTGACCTGGGCTTAGGAGCTCTTGGACATGACATCAAAAGCTTGATCCATAAAATAAATTATTAACAAATTGGCCTTTATTAAAATTAGCATAAAGTAGCCACTTTGGAATATAGTTTGGCAATTTTTGGAAAAACAACAAACAACCATTTACCCTATGACTTGGCAGTTACACTCTTGGGCATTTCTCCCAAATAAATAAAAATGTATGAGCACAAAAACCTGTACAGGATTCTTCATAGCAGCTTGGAAACAATCATTATTTGGAAACAAAACCAAAACTGGAAACAATTAAAATGCTTTTCAATACCTGAACAGTTAAACACGCTGTGGTATCACCATATAAAAGAATACTACCCGGCACTAAATGGAATGAACCGTGGATACACACGGCATGGATGAATCTCAAAAGCATTGTGCTAACTGAAAGAAGCAATTCACAAAGGCCACATACCATGTGATTCCTTTGATGTGACATTCAGGAAAAGGCAATAGCAGAGGGACAGAGGTCAGATCTGTGGTTTTTAAGGACTTAGAATGGAGGAAGGGATTCTCTACCAAGGGGTGCAAGGGAACATGTTGGTGTACTGGAAATTCTCCAGATGGATTGCAGTGGGGTGTGCATAGCTGCCCAACACTAAGAGAGAACTGTACACCTAAAGGGTGAATGTTACTGTATATAAATTATACTTTGGTAAATGTGACTTCAGAAAAGGGTTAAGTAAGGAACCAGAGAATGACCAGAGTTCTTTTTGTAATTATGTGGTCAAGGGAAGGGTTCTCTGAAAAGTTGGCATTTGTGCCATAGCATCCTTTAGTTTTAAACCCTCTTAATATTCTATGTGGCTGTTAAGGGTTAACTATTACTCTAGTAGAACATATTCCTTGTGTTTTCCTAGGAGGCAGGGAGAGTGACCCTTTAGTGATTGCATTAGGCAGAATAGACAGAATTTATGCCCAGAAGAGCAAGAGGGTTCTCCTCTTTAAATTAGTGACCATTAGTCACCCTGCAGCCTGGATCTTGAGCTCTTTCAGGGAGGCCTGCCTGTTGCTGAGAGGAGGAAGGAAGAACCTGGCCACTGTTCAAGAGAACTAATGTAGGAGAGGGTGAAAAGAAATGAAACAAAGCTCACTGTCAGAGCTGAACAGGATTCAGGGTCCAGACAGCCAAGCCCCTGTATCTCACATGGTACATAGTTTTCAACGTTGTTTTCCTGCTCACTCTGTCCCCAGATGGAGCAAATGTTGTGCTTGAATTTTAATGTGAAAAACATTTCTAATGCAGACATTGATCACCCATGTGTTGAGATTTGTGGGGCAAATAAATTTGGTTAAAAAAGGGTGTTTTTCCCCAGGTGATGTGAAAACGTTGCAATAGAAGGCAGAACCCTGAGGATGAAACTTTATTTGGTTTTACACTGAGGAGAGAATCATAAATGGTAATAGGTGTCATGAAACCACTTTAAGGTTTTGCTCACTGATATGGTTTGGCTGCGTCCCCACGCAAATCTCATCTTGAACTGTAGCTCCTATAATTTCCACGTGTTTTGTGGGAGGGACCCAGTGGGAGATAACTGAATCATTAGGATGGTTTCCCCCACACTGTTCTCATGGTGGGGAATAAGTCTCACGAGATCTGATGGTTTTATAAAGGGAAACCCTTTTTGCTTGGCTCTCATTCTGTCTTGCCTGCTGTCATGTAAGATGTGCCTTCCACCTTCCACCATGATTATGAGGCCTCCCAGCCACATGCAACTGTGAGTCCATTAAGCCTCTTTTTCTTTATAAATTATCCAGTCTCGAGTATGTCTTTATTAGCAGCATGAGAACAGACTAATACACTCGCTGAGCCTAAAAACACTGCATCGCTAACAAAAACAACCACACAACACACAGAGTCCTTGAGGAACATTTCAGGAGGCTATCAGCTGCAAAAGTGGCATAGACATTTGGAGTTGATGACCTCACACATTAAGAGTTCTGGAGGCCTGGATTTGCAGAATCGGTGAATTTAGCAGCTTATTGGTATCAAGGCTCTATGACTGCTCACTGAAATTTTCTGGGCTTTTGCCTCATGGTCACAGGATGGCTGCCAGCACTCCTATGCACTGTATCTTCACATCACAGTGTCCAAAACACAAAGTCTGAGTGGGTGTCTCTTTGTGTATCTAATTTTTTTAAATCATTTTTCCCCAGAAAAGCCCAGCAAAAATTTCCCCTCTCATCTCATTGGCCCAAATGAGATCCTATGCCCCATCCTAAACCATCCTTTGCAAATCATGACTCACCCCAATGAAGCTTCGTACACCTTTCCTGAACATATTGCTGCTCAATGTCTGAAAAAAGCCCAAAGCCAGGTCTTAAAAATATCTAGCAACATACCCTAGCTTGCATTTGCTGAGAAGATGGACCATGGACTGCTCTGTGCTTTGTGTGTGGATTACCTAACATTTATAACACCCTGTGAGCTAGAGATCCCCAATTTGCAAGATGAGAAAGTTGGGACCTGGAAATGTAAACCAGTTTGTCTCCACTGTCTCACAGGAATTAGCAGGTGTAGAATTCTAATTTTGGCCTGGCTGACTCTAATGCTTGAGGAATTAACATTACCCTATGGCAAAGTGTGTGTGTGTGACAGGTGATGGACTCATCAGGAGTCCATTTGTAAGGGGATTGTGATATCTCCCAGGAGATAGCTCATTCTGAGTGAAGAACGTGGTAGGCATGCCCACACCAAGCCAGCTAGGAAACTGGTTGTCAGAGCGGATAGGGAATCTGGAATATAGCGTCGTATGTCCCGTATCCGTCTTTATTATCTGAAGCCTTAGAACAGCAGTCCTCAACCTTTTTGTCACCAGGGACTGGTTTCATGGAAGACAATTTTTCCATGGACCACGGGTTGGGGGCGAATGGTTTCAGGATGATTCAAGTGCATTACATTTATTGTGCACTTTATTTCTAATATTAGTGCATTGTAATATATAACGAAACAATTACACAACTCATCATAATGTAGAATCAATGAGAGCTTTAGCTTGTTTTCCTGAAAGTAGACGGTTTCATCTGAGGCTGATGGGAGACAGTGACAGATCTTCAGGCATTAGATTCTCATAAGGAGCATGCAACCTAAATCCCTCGAATGCACAGTTCACAACAGGGTTCGTGCTCCTATGAGAATCTAATGCTGCTGCTGATCTGACAGGAAGCAGAGCTCAGGCGGTGATGTGAGTGATGAAGAGTGGCTGTAAATACAGATGAAGCTTCACTTGCTCACCCACCGCTCCTTCCTGCTGTGCAGCCCTGGTTCATAACAGGCCACGGACAGGTACCAGTCTGCCTTAGAAGACATCAGGGCCAAATAACCCTCCCCTCAGCTGATACAAAAGTGGAACAACATGTTAGTTTCCTGAGGCTGCTGACAAATTCCCACAGACTTGGGGGCTTCAAACAATAGAAATTTGTTCTCTTATAGTTCTGGAGACTAGGAGTCAAGGTGTTGGCAGAGCTGCACTCCCTCAGGAGGCTGTAAGAGAGATATCGTTCTTTGCGCCTTCCAACTTGACAGATGCCAGTGTTCCTAGGCTTGTGGCTGCATAACTCCAGTCTCTGCCTCCATCTTCACCCGGCCGTCTTCCCCTGTCTCTCCTGTGTGTGTCTTATAAGGATACTTGCCATTGGACTTAGGGTCAACTCAGGTAATTCAGGATGATCTAATCTCCAGATGCTTAACTTAATTCCATCTGCAAATACCCTTTTTCCAAATAAGGACACATTCAGAGGTTCTGGGGATTAGGACATAGACATACATTTTGGGGGGCCACCATTCAACCCTTTACAAGCAATATAGGGCTGTTTTGGATTTATGTGACAGACCACTGCCCAAGTTAAAATAAGCCAAAGGGAAATTTGCAGGTTCATGAAAATGGAAAGCCTAGGAGAGGTTCAAGTTTCCAATGGATGGAAGGCTCAAACAATGTTAGCAGGTTTCTTTTCTATCTTTCATTTTGTTTCTCAGCTTTGCTTGTCTCAATTTGACTTTATTTCTTCTGCAGACCTTTCTGATGGGCTGTGACAATGGCCCCTAGAAACCCTCCATACATAACCTTGCAGTTGAAAAAGACAGTCTTCTTTGATAGCTGTAAAGAAAATTCCTAAGGAAAACTCTGATTGGCCATTTTGAGTCACATGCCCATTTCTGCATGTGTTGGGGGGAGGGGCTTTACAGTGATTGACAAACCCACTAGAACTATATGGAAGAGAGGAAGCATAGTTCCTCCAAGGAAGAGCTGCTGGATGGACAAACTAAATATGTCTACTAAGGACATTCTTCTCCCTCCACTATTAAATGACGTGCAGCTTTACATTTAGAGGGCTCCAGAGGCCTTGCTTCCATGGGAGATAGCAAATACCATACTACACTGAAAATCTGTGAAGGATGTGGTGGGACTGAGGAGATGAACTCTGTCATGATTACATGAGGAGTCATAAGGAAGATGCCCATGTGGAGTCCACAGAATCCTCACTGAGGAAGACCTCAAGGGAAATGAGATCCTGTGCATATATTTACAGACTGGTGAGCCCCGGAAATAATAACAAAAGATATCTAGAAAAACCCTAGATGCTTGGAAACTAAGCAACACACTTCTAAATAATCCATGGGTCTAATAAGAAATCCCAATGGGCATTAGAAAATATATTGAACTCAAAATTAATGAAGTTGTGACATATTGGAGCTTGTGGAAGCTGAAGCCGTGCTTAGAGGGATAGCTATGGATATATTTGGGGCAGGGGTCGAAAAAATGGCCTAGACGCAAATTTCAAAAAGATTGAGGCTTGGCAAAAATGGGGGAATTATTGGCTCCTGTAACTGAAAAATCTAAATGGGGGTTCTGTTTTCAGGCACATTTGGATCAGGTGTCAGATATCACCATGAGGACTTAGCATCCCAGCCAGTTTCTCTGCTAGCTTCTCTATTGACTTCCTTCTCAGCCATCTCATGTGATGGCTCTTGACATCCCCAGGCTTATATCCTCCAAGCTTAGCAATTTCAGTGGAAAGAAGATTCTTTCCAAATAGTTCCAGTACAAGTTTCTGGATTGACTCTGATTCTTCTGGCTTGAGTCATGCCCATCTCTGACTCAATCAATGGGGCAAGGGGATAAAATACTCCCATTGGACTTGAGTGGGAAACAGATGGTTTGTGGACAAATGATCACTAGGAATCAGCATGTGTTTTTTAAAAACAAACCAACATCATTTGTTGTTGTTGTTTTTTAAGGGTATTAGTTTTGTTTTTGATTTTTCTTTGACGGGGGGTTGGAGACTCACTCTGTCACCCAGGCTGGAGTGCAATGGCGCGATCTTGGCTCACTGCAATCTCCGCCTCCCGGGTTCAAGCAATTCTCCTGCCTCAGCCTCCCGAGTAGCTGGGACTACAGGCACGCCGCCACCACGCCCGGCTAATTTTTGTATTTTTAGTAGAAATGGGGTTCCACCATGTTGGCCAGGCTGGTCTCAAACTCCTGACCTGAAGCAATCTGCCCACTTCAGCCTCCCAAAGTGCGGGGGTTACAGGCGTGAGCCACCGTGCCCAGCCAAAGGTATTAGTTTTTAAAGTCAGGAGACTGATCCTTGACGTGATTTGATTTTCATGAAGCGTTTGACAAAGTCTACCATGATATGTTTGTGGGTGAGATGGAATGTTACTCACAGTATTAATAGCTGATTGAGTTAACCAGCTGGTTGACTGATGGTGATCACATCATCCGTTTTCTAACGAATTTCCAAGCCATCTGCTTAGAATTTGTTTATGATTAGCATGGCAGGCCATCTCTTCAGTTGACTTTCTTCTGCAGAATTCTCTTTAGTGGATAACCCAGATGCTCTGGCAGAATTTTTCAGTATTTTTCTTGGGCAAATGTGTGAAGGGAAATTTTTTTTTAGATTTGAAGATAATAAGTGGAAAAGATAAAATAATGCCGTTGATATGGGAACATGTTGAATTTGACTAGAATTTCCTTTAAAAGGGATTAAGAGGATTTTAAATAGTCATCAATATAAAAGCCTGCATTTAGATCTAAAAACTCTCTTGTCCAAGTTTAGAATGTGGGAGAAACATAACCAGCAGCAGCTTATGTGAGAAGAGCAGATTGGAGTGAGCCAACAGGGCAGCCCAGCTCTTAAGGAAAATAAATGCAGCTCACGCCCAGGGAACTCAGGCGACAGTCAGCTCTGACAGGGGGTTCAGTTCCTGGGGCCTCATTTTAAAGGGGATATTGGCAATCTTGAGAGTTCTCCTATCAGGACAGCCCAAATGGCGAGGAATTCTGAACCATCCTGTTGGAATAACAGATGGAATAACTGGATATATTTAGCCTAGGGAATTAGAGACTGAAAAAAAGAACAGCTGCTTTTAAATATTAAAGGGCTGTCATGTAGAGGAGGAAGCAGTCTTGATCTTGTTACTCCAGAACATGCACGAAGAGAATGGGGGAAAATTTTAATACAGTAGATTTGACTCAGGATGTGAGGACGCTTCCTAATAAGTCAGTTTGTTAAAAGATGGAGTGAGCCCCCATCCCTCTTTGCTAGCTTGCTTTAGCAGATGCTAGGGGAATTTCTTCAGGCAGAGATGGTGTTTTTAGGAGTCCCCAGATATCCGTGTGGGCTGGAGAGATGGAACCAGTTGATTAAAATCTTTTCCTAATCTAAGTCCAGGGTGCAGACTCTGAATGGTATGAGCCAGGGTGCAGAAGTGGGGCTGTTGGCTGGCCATGGAAGAGGACCCCTCCACAAATGCCCATGAGCACTGGGGAAGGATAGAGCATCCACTGGGGAAGGCAGCAGGCAGTCTCTTACAACAATGACCACGTTATTTTACCAAGGGACACACCGAATGCATCTACTGGAATACAGGCCAATAGGAGTTGGATTTTACTGTGCTGGGCAAGCAGGCCCTCCTTGGAAAAATGGTTTGGTTGTGTGGCTTTTGTTTTGCATGCTCTCAGGTGATGTCCTGGGGATACCTCCCAGGAGGAGGTGCAGCGGGCCTCCCTGCAGTGGGTTTGGCACGGGGGCAGGTCTGGCTCTGGTCCAGTAGCTGGCACTGACCCTCACCACCGGCAGCCTAAACAATGCCTGGCCTCCTCTGACTCTAGCAATTTGCAGAACAAACCCATGGCTTCTGAGGAGGAAGCAGAAGAGGCCGCGGTCGTGGAGGGATGAATACAGAGCAGCGGCTCCCCTTTTAAGAGACCTGAAGGGGACCAGGGAAGGGGGGCTATGTCTGTGCCAGGAAGGCAGGCTATGTACCCACTGAAAAAGTAGGACCCCTGTAAGAGACAGTGACGTGTATGGGAAAGAACAGCCTTGAGAGGCAGCTGGGGCCAGGCTGCTGAAGTGAATTTGTCACTGCCATGCAAACCTGTATGAATTTGGGCAAGTGGCTTAACTTCTTTGTGCCTTAGTTTCCTCATTTACACAAGGGGGGCAGTCATGGTACCTACCTCATAGGGTTGTTAAGAGGATGACATCAATTAATGCTTATTTAAAAAGTACTCAAAACAGTGCTAGGAGCATAGAAAGTGCTAGAAAAGTGTTTGCAAAATGAATCAGACTCAGGTTCCTACTCCAATCCTGCCCCTTTCTGGATGTGTGAACTTGAGCAAGTGCCTCAACCTCCCTGGGCCCCTTCTTCATTCATGAAATGGAAATAATAATGCTGACCTCTCAGGGCCACTGTGAGGATCAAGGCGCTGTGCCTATAAGCTCAGTGGGATGGGCAGGCCCTTTGTAAACAACCCTTGTTAATAGCCACATGCCCCGAGGACAAACAAGATTAAATCCTGGACCTCACAAATGCTTCTTTTCCCTGATTCCAAATAAAAACAGGCTCAGAGTGTCAGAGATCATTTTCTAAGAGTTACAAAGAGGCCCTGGAGGGCCAGGTGACCTGAAACAATAATAATAGTAACAATAACAACAGCAGAAGCAGGAATAACAGGTCCCAGGCCCTGGGCCAAACACTTTACATACCTTATCCTGTTGAACCCTAATAAGACTGTGAGGCAGGGGGCAGGGCGATTAATGATGATGATGATGGTGATGATGATAGTAATAATGATCATTTTATAGATGAAAAAATTGAGCCTCAGAATAACTTGTTCCACCTCACACTGCTTTTTAGGGTGCAACCTGGAATGGAATGGACATCTCTCAACTCCACACCCATGCTCTGAACCACACGGCCTCCTAAGACACTAAAGGCAATTTCATCAGAATGCAGGGGACCCATGAGGAAGACCTCAGGGTCTTCATTGAATACCAAGATTAAAATGAGCCGAAATTGTGACACGGCTAGTAAAGAATTAACTGTGGAAACAGAAAACATTAAGGTCATTCCAGGGTCAGAAAAGAGAGCGGAGTAGGGGGTGGGGAGCTCTGTTCTTTCTAAAGCCTAGAGCAGAGGTAGACTTATCCACACTATATTCTCATGATGCAGCAGTCTCCTTGCATGCCCAACCCAAGCCCAACTCACCATAGCTTCATAGAAAAAGAGTCTGAGATCATTTCTATGTATGTTCTAAAATAGTCAGGACAGGTTAGATTATGCTACAATAACAACATGCCCAACCTGCAATGACTTACAGTCAGAGAGGTTTATTTCTTGCTCACGCTGCCCATCTGTCATGGGTCAACTATATCCCTGCTTCTTGTTATCTTCTTTGGGATCCAGGCTGATGAAGCAGCCCCTTTCTGGACCATTGTCCATCTTGTGGAAGAGAGAAAAGACACACAGCAAACCACACACTGGCTCTTAAAGCTTTTTCCTGGAAGTGACACGTGTCACATCACTTTTGCTTGCATTTCTTGGCAAGAGCAAGTCACAATGTCAAATCTGATGTCAGTGGGGGGCAGGGGATAGGGAACTATCCTCTCCTTCAGAAAGGGCCGGGAAATATTTTTGAATGATGATACCATCTATGACAGTCTCAATGCATTAAGCCCTTGAGGACAGACAAAAATTCCACCCCTAGCACCATGACCCTCAAAAATGTCCTTGCCCTTGATTAGAATGCATCCTAGGGGGAGGAGGGAAGGAGAGGGAAGCGGGAGCAGAGGGGAGCCCCCTGGAGGCCAGTAGCATAAATTAGAGACAAAAGAAAAGGGGACAGCTTAAGCTGGTGACAAGGGCAAGTGCCCTTGGCCCAGGAAGGAGGGCAGGTGCAAAGGAGGTCTGTCCACTCCCAGCAGGAGGGACTTGCTCAGCGGCTTCCTGGGGCTCCAGAAAGGGGGCAGAGAGGAGGGGAACTCTGGCACTGCCTGAAGCTATTATCTGGTTAGAAAATGGAACAACTATGTCTCTATGACCCAGTTTTAACACTGTGAGTTTGTAAGGAAGCTAGAGGAAACCGACTTTAATCTCTAAAGAAGCTTAACTTCTCCAAAAAGGAAAAAAAAAAAAAAAGCTTCTCTACAAATGAATGCAGTACAGTTCAGTCCTAGAATAGAAAAAGTCCGTCAGAGAGGGGGCCAGAGGGAGCAGCTTGGAGGGAGCAGCTCGGAGGGAGCAGCTTTCTGTCCCCTGAGTTTAGACCTTCCTGAGTTGGCAGGAGGAAGACCAGAGAGGGCAAGATGACATGAAGGGATGACAATCACCTGAGGGGTCCATAGGGACTGCGACCACATTTCTCAACAAAAACCATGGCAAGTACACTTACAAATACGTTTGTGGGAACTGGGCCAGAATAGTTTAAATTAGAATTGTCCTAAAAATCTGAGATATAAGGTCATAGAGCCCACAGGGCTTCTTACAACTCCCCAAAACAAGGTTCTCTCTGAGGGTTCCTCTCTGAAGGTAAATCACCCTGAATTGACCTTTCTATTAGCTGTTTGAGAATATGATCATTTTTAAAGGGTTCTGGGTTAGCTTCCTGGATCTAAGAAGCCCTTTATGAGAAAGTGGTGTGTGGTGTTGGTTGGCAGGAAAAAACAGGTAACATGTGAGCAAACTTTTGACAAGATTTAACACTCATGTTTTTTGGAGACCAATATATGTGCATGATAATAAGCAAAATCACAGCACAAATTACTTATTGATCCAGTTTGTATATGTTGGTTCAGTTGCTTTAGCAGAGATAAAAATAAGACTGACTTAAACAAGATGGAATGTTCATTTTTCTCTCCTTTAAAGTTTGAGCTGAACAGGGCAATTTTGGGAGAGAGGATGGAGGGCAGTTGCTCTGATCTGGCAGGTCATACAGGGATCCAACTTCCTTTCATTTCACTGTTCTGCTGTTCCCTTTGGTTACATCCTCATTAGGACTGGTTCATTACCCCAAGTTCACCTTCTAGCCTTGGTAAAAGATGTGGAGGGCAAGCAGCTTCCCTGGCAGCTATACACACATCACTTCCATAGCATCCCATTTGCTGGAATTTAGTCACATGACCATGGTTAGGCGCTGGGGGAGCTGGGAAATGTAGTCTGAGTGGTTCTATAACTACCAGGAAGAAGGAAGCATGAGAGAGAGAGGTTCTCATGGGAGAACCATAGTCAGCAAACAGGAAATGACCTATGTTCCTACAAATTGATAAAACAAAAATTGTGTCTTATAAAGTCCCTAAATAGGGTGCTATAACTAATAACTGCCTTCGTGAGTGTTTTTCCACGCTAAAAGAGTTCATGCATGGTCTTCAGCCCTGGGGCCTCTCTGTGGCACCTCTGAAGGCTTCATAACCATTTGCTCACACAGCAGAGTGAGATGGGAGATGCCCTTTGTGAATCTGCCAATGGGCCATCTGCTGACTGGTCCCAAAGTCTTCCACGGAGAGCAACCGAAGCCTTCAGAGGTCCTGAGATGCACCATGACCCAGGGAAGAATTGAGGAGAAGAGGGAGTCCGAGATTGGCTTCCTCCACTACTGCGTCATCTGGGCCCCTGCGATGGCCAAATCTAAAATGCCTCTTATCAAAACCAAGCCTTCTGCTTCTTCTTGTACCTCTCTCTACATCAAAGAATCAGGCCCCACTCCCTCCTCCACCTTTCCATCCCTCTTCTTACAGCTATCTCCATGGACAGCAAAAGAAAGTCCCATGCAAATGACAAGATAATCCCTTTAAGTGTTAGTTTGTGTCCCTGCTGCTTCTGTCTCCTCTTACCCTCATTTCAGGCAGGTGGCCAGGCTTGGCAATTTCTCACTGCAGAAGCAAGCTGAGGCCCAGAGAGGGCCCCTTGCTGCAGAGTGAGTGACATCCCTCGGGTCATAGATCACAGACCTCACTCAGGTGGTTGACCACCATTCTCTAGCCTCTCCCAGAGCCTGCCCAATGGTGGGTTAGAGTCCCCACTAGAGTCCTTACAGGCACTCAGGTTTCCACGGAAACTGCAGCGTTGTCCTTGGCTGTCCAGGCAGATGCCTCACAATGTCAAAAAAGCAGGCTGGCTGTCAGCAGGTGGTGAGTGTCCCGTGACAGCAGGGAGGGAGCACCCAGGCATCACCTGCAGGTCTGGGATGGCAGCTGAGGACCAGGGCAGTTTCCCTGCAAGTTAAGCTGCTGCTAAAAATGGCAGCAGAGGCAAGGCTCATAAAGCAGAAGGGCATTCAGATTGAGGAGGCTGGCCTCCTCCCTTCCCTAGGGCCCATGGAGCCGCTTGCAAGCAGTCAGCTGACTGGTGCCATCCTAGGCAGCCTGACATTCCTCATCTGTGCACCTCACTGGAGGCCTTCTAAGGAGAGGGATGGATGGAGGGGAAGAGGACATGGGGGCAGGAGTAATGGAAAGAAGGAAGAGAGGGGACAGGAGAGAGGGAGGGAAAGAAGGAAGGAAAAGGATAAGAGAAAGGGGTAAGGGAAGGAAGGAAGGGAGGGAAGGAAGGAAGAGGGGAAGGAAGGGAGGGAAGGGAGGGAGGGAGGGAAGGAAGAGGGGAAGGAAGGAAGGAAGGGAGGGAGGGAGCAGAGGAAGGGAGGAAGGGAAAAAGGGAGGGAGAGGAGGAAGGGTAGGAGAGAGGGAGGGATTGTCTCCTTAGCCCAGTTTAGGGGGCTCAGGCATTTCCAGTTCATACTCCTCATCATCCCAAGTGTTCTGGGTTAAATTGTGTCTCCCTCTGACATGGTTTGGCTGTGTCCCCACCCAAATCTCATCTTGATTGTTGTGGGAGGGACCTGGTGGGAGGTAATTAAATCATGGGGCAGATCTTTCCCATGCTGTTCTCATGATAGTGAATAAGTCTCATGAAATCTGATGTCTTTATAAGAGGTAGTTTCCATGCACAAGCTCTCTGTCTTTGCCTGCTGCCATCCATGTAAGACACTGCTTGCTCTTCCTTGCCTCCCGCCATGATGGTGAGGCTTCCCCAGCCACATGGAAGTGTGAGTCCATTAAACCTCTTTCGTTTGTAAATTGCCCAGTCTCAAGTACGTCTTTATCAGCAGTGTGAAAACAGACTACTACATCCTCCCTACCAAAAAATGGTATTTGAAGCCCTAACCCTCAATATCTTAGAATGTGACCTTATTTGGAAATTGGGTCACTGCAAATGTAATTAGTTAAGGTGAGATCATCCTGGAGCAGAGTCGGTTCCTCATCCAATATGACTGTTTTTCTTTTCAAAAGACACAGAGGTGTAGGGAGAAAGCCACGTGAGGATGGAGACAGAGATTAGGGTGAGGCTGCTGCAAGCCAAACAATATCTGGAGCTACCAAAAGCTGGAAGAGGCAGGGAAGGACCCTTCCCCTACAGGTTTCAGAGAGTCCATGGCCCTCCTGACAACTTGATTTTGATCTTCTGGCCTCCAGAACCAGGAGGCAGTAGACTTCTGTTGGTCTAAGCCCCCCAGGTTGTGGTACCTTTGCCACGGCAGCCCTAGGGAACCTGGATACCAGGTATGCTGACTGTCTTCAATCTTACAGTTTTCTTGGAATAAGAGCTGGGGGCTTTGAAGAAGGTGACCCCATCATGGAGCTGGGAGATCCGGGTCAGGCATCGCCTCCATTCTTGGGGGTTTGTGGCCACAAGAGTGGTGCTCAGTGAAGAGCCCACTTGTAGGGAGGTGACAGAAGAGTGTGAGCCCAGAGCGAGGGCATGGGCAGGTGATGGACCATTCACATCCCATGTAGCTGGAGCAGTCAGCTGACCATGCCCCTTGCTGCAGAGTGGCTAGTGGATGCCAGGACAGTGCCCTGCAGCTTTGGAGTGGCCATGTGTTTGGAATCTCTTCAATTCCCTTCCTTCTGGCCTCTTCCACTTCTACCTCTCTACACAAAAGCTCTCATCTCCTCTCCCACAGTTGCTTTTGCGGCCAATTCCAGAGTCCTTGGTTGTTTACTAGAATTGGAGAATAAATCAAAGACCACAGGAATTACAAAAAAAAAAAAAAAAAAAAAATACAGGCTCACATTCCCACAGTCTTCCCTGGAGGGGAGGGAGGGCTCTTCTTCCAAAATGCACTTGCTCCTTGCAAGAGATGGGGTGCTTATATTCTCGCCTGGGAAAGAGTTTCCTCCCCCCTCCTCCCACCAAGAGCCAAATGACACCAAAAACAAAGATCAGTTTGGAAGAAGAGGACAGGGTGGGGCAGGCAGTTTGCCTCTCTCAAGTCAACCATGAAAATTATGTCTTCCTTCTTCTTGTGGTCAGGAAAATAATCTCAGGTTGAAAATTTTTAGACATTCATCTGGATGGAAACTCTGACTTCAAGTCTATTCAGTGGCCTTCACATTAATAAGCCTCTGCTTCTAAAATAGGTTGAAAATCCCTCCACACAAGTGAAGTGGGGGTGCAGGTGGAGGTGCAGCAGCAGCACTCGAGGAGCAGGAGTTCTGGCCTTTCCAGATGCCAGGGCAAGGCCTGAGAGTCCCATTCTGTCCATCAGAAATGTTGTTTGAGTGCCAATCACCATAAAAACTGTTAACCAAGGATCAAGCCCATGCACTCTATCTAAAATACTCTCTA
The DNA here is from genome assembly GCF_009828535.3 of Hylobates moloch. Classification (NCBI taxonomy): domain Eukaryota; kingdom Metazoa; phylum Chordata; class Mammalia; order Primates; family Hylobatidae; genus Hylobates; species Hylobates moloch. Next base: position 13,987,370 of record NW_026652289.1, read on the forward strand.
TAAAAACTGACTTCAGTCCTTCTCTCAAAATACCATTTCCTGAGCCCCTCCACAGATCAATCAAGTCTCAGTTTCTTGGCCAATAGGGTGCAGGGATCTGAGTTTTCTTAAAAGCTTTCCAGGTGACTCTGATCTACTGTGAGCATGAGATTCACTGGTCTAAGTTCTGTTTACAGACAGTTAAAGAGAGGAAGAACTCTTACTTAACAAGGTGATTCTTTCTAGAGCAGGAATACAGAGCAACACTTCCCAGAAGGAAAAGACATTCACCCATTGGCCTCCTGGAAAACTTTGTTTCCCTTTTTCTTCCTTGTAGCTTATGAGTCAAGAAGTTTCCCCCGATTAGTCATGGTTGCAGGATTGATACGGGCAGTCCCGTCAGTTTGAACCATGGTCCTTACAAGGGTGAAAAGAAGCTGGTATGGAGTCAATTGCTTCTCAACATGTGCAATAAGTCTGACTGAGGAAGCAGCTAAGGCTTGTTCTTCAGTTTGGAAACCTAGGTTACCCTGTAAACTCAACTCCAAACCAGGGCTATTGGTCTCACAGAACCCCTGAATGTTCAGATGATCACAGACCTCATTGATCTTGTCCAAGATTGCCTATCTTGCTAGGAACAAGACTGCAATTAAAACGTGAGACTCATAGGAGAGGAGTACAAATCCTACTCTCTTATGGAGATGGCAAAAAGAAATAAAAGCATTGAGGCTGGGCACAGTGGCTCATGCCTATAATCCCAGCACTTTGGGAGGCCAAGGGGGGCGGATCACGAGGTCAAGAGATCAAGACCATCTTGGCCAACATCATGAAACCCCATCTTTACTAAAAATACAAAAATAAGCTGGGTGCAGTGGCGTGTGCCTGTAGTCCCAGCTACTCGGGAGGCTGAGGCAGGAGAATCGCTTGAACCTGGGAGGCGGAGGTTACAGTGACCCAAGATCACGCCACTGCACTGCAGCCTGGTGACAGAGGGAGACTCTGTTGAAAAAAAAAAAAAAAGCGTTGAAAAATCAAAGAGCAAGTATGATGCAGATTGGAGAGAGAAGTGCATCTATGTGCTCAAGTTCCTGGGATGCCCCTCCCTGGTGAGCTAGCTGCCCCTGCCAACTTCACCCAGAGTTATTCATAATGACAATGGCTGCCACTACAGAGGCCCACCATGTGCCAGGGACTAAGGTGCAGACTTTTGTAAATACCATCTCGACTCTTTATAATAGCACTACCATTTTCCCCATTCTATAGAAGGAAACAAAGAAACAGCAACAAGAAAAAAACTCACAGGTCCAGAGAGGTAAAATAATACACTCAAGGCCATTTAGCCAGTGGCATGCTGGTGTACAAATCCCGATCTTTCTAAGTCCCAGGATAGCTATTCTTGCCACAAAGTCTCCCACCATGTCTTACACTTTGGGTGCCATCCAGGTCAGAACCTGCATGAAAGATTCCATCTCCTTTACTACTCTGAAGAATTTTATTGCTACACATTGGACTTCTATAACAAAATTTTTCCATAATACAATGGCTTAAATGAGATAAAGGTTTCTTCCCTTTGAAAAAGTCCTGGCAGGTGGCCCAGGGTCACAGGTGAACGCTATGTGGACCCAGGCTCTTATCATCTTGTTGCTTTACCATCTGTACAGGCTTCTTGAACAAATGATCAAAGGTGACTCTCCACCACCTCCACATTCCAGCCCAGGAGAGAGGGAAGAAGAAGGAACGCAGCACATGCCCCTTTCCTTTTATAGGAACACCCTAGAAATTGCACACACTGTTTCTGCTCACATCCCAGTGGGCTTGAACCTGGCCGTACACTTAGTCATATTTAGACCCAAGAGAGGCTGGATAACTTAGTTTTTGACTGGATTGATCAAGCTGAAACTTTTATTACTATAGAAGGGAGTGAAAGATATTGTGGGAGGCAATAGCAGTCCCCACCACACAATAAATGGAAAAGATTACTTTTTTTTTTGAGACGGAATCTTACTCTGTCGCCCAGGCTGGAGTGCAGTGGCACAGTCTCAGCTCACTGCAACCTCCGTCTCCCAGGTTCAAGTGATTCTCCTGCCTCAGCCTCCTGAGTAGCTGGGACTACAGGTGCATGCCACCACACCCGGCTAATTTTTGTATTTTTAATAGAGGCGGGGTTTCACCATATTGGCCAGGCTGGTCTGGATCTCCTGACCTCATGATCCGCCTGCCTCGGCCTCCCAAAGTGCTGGGATTACAGGCGTGAGCCACCGTGCCTGGCCATTAAAGATTTCTTAACTAGAGCACATACAGAAAAAAATGGAAGCTTGTACTGGAAGTGGAAATCACCAGCTGACCTGTCTTCCAGCTTGTGCTCATGGTCTCCATAGTAACTGCTCTATTTGGATCCTCAAGCCGAAGGACTACTTCACCTATTTCATCATTGGTTTCCTTAGCCCCTGTCTCTTTCTGATACCGTTTTTCTGCATCAACAGCATTCTAAGTTGCATTGTAAAATGCAAATCTAATTACATCACTTCCCTGCTTAAATCCTTTTGATGGCTCTTCACTGCCTGCAGGATCAAATCCAATCCACTTAGCAAAACATTAGTATCTTGGTCAGTTTTTAACTCTCATCTTCTGCTGCCCCTACATTATTACTTTAAGCTCTGAGCAGATGGAGACATCAGCAATTGTTCAAATGCTACAATCTCATCCTTCTTTGCTTTGGATGTGATGTTTCTTCTGCATGGAAGGCCCTTCCCTGCTTTGTCCTTCTAATAAGTGGATTCAGCTCAGTCTTCCAGGGTTGAGGCTCAAGATGTAGCTTAAATATTCTTCCTTTGTGCAGCTAAGCTCCCCCCGAAGCCCTCAGGCAGAGTCAGTCAAAGAGAGTAGTGGAAAGATGCCAGGTGTTATAATTCGTGGGATCTAGACGCAGAGCTCATCTCTGCCACTTAGTAGCTGAGTGAACATGGGCAATTTCTTAAACCTCATTTTTCTTATCAATATGACAGAGCTAATCATACCTACACCATGACTTTATTGTGAAAAATAAAATATGCATTATGTAATCCCTGACACATAAAAGATGTTCAGCTCTTCTAACTATTATTAATATTATGACTCTGTATATGATTTAAGGTAAAGCTAAGCTGCTGTAACAGAAATACCCTAATAGAACTTCTGGGGAAATTGAGTGATCTTGATCTTGATAGTGGTTTGGGTTATGTGGGTGTAATATTTGTCAAAGCTTAACAACTACACACTTAAGATTTATGCATTTCATTGTATGTAAGTTTTTTCATCAGAAGAAAGTCTGGTTAATAATTTGCATGCCAAAGTATTTAGGTGGAAATGTAGAGAGGTCTGCAATATACTTTGAATTTTGTTCAAAAATTAAGAAGGACTGATGAATGAATAGATGGGTGGAAAAATAGGTAGGTCTATAATTTTAAAAAGGAAAGTGCAGTAAAATTTTAATGGTATAATTTAAGATGTGGATATATAAATGTCTATTGTACAATTTTTTTAGCTTTTCTATTGTGTGAACATTTTCATAATAAAAATGAATAAAAAGACCCTATCATAAAGTGGTTTTAAAATTATAGCTGTTTCTCCTCCCCCTCAAGTAACAGTTCTAAAGTGAGTGGGCCAGGTTCGTGGGCAGTTCTGTTCCATCTGCCCATTCAAGGGTGCCAGGCTTGTGGGCAGGGACTCAATTTCTTCCAGGTTGTCAAGTCTTTGCTCCATCATCCTCTAGACCCAATGGCATTGTCCTCATCTATGGTCAATGTTGGACTATTCTGCCCCAGTTACAAGGGGAAAAGAGGCAGGAGGTATGCCCATCACCTAAGCCTAGACCCTACCTAGGCAGAGGTAGACATGACTTCTGTCTACATGCCACTGGGAGAAGTGAGTCATGTGGCCACATGTAACCTCAGAGGAGGCTGGGAAATATTGAACTCTACACTCAGGAAGAAGGGGAGTGTCCTTCACTCTGTGCTCTCTGAGAACCCACCAGGAGGCTATTTGCCACATGGAATTGTTGTCATTTGAAGAGTCCTAGTGGACTGCAAATGCCTTGAGGGCAGAAATAGTGTTTTGCACATCTTTGATCACCAAAACCAAATATGGGGCCTGAAATAAGTCTTAAAGAAATGTTTGCTGAACAAATCAATGTGTGAATGAATACATAAATAAATGAAATGAAGTATTAATAGTACTATCTTGGACCACACATTTGTTAGTATGAATCTACTTTTATCCATGAAAAACAAGCCCTCTCGATTTTATAGATCTATAATATGCCAACTCATTCTGATCAAGTAATTCCTTATTAACTTAGGCCTTCCTCCCATCCCGCCTCCTCCGTCAAATTTGCCTTCATGAGAGATGAGAATTACTATTTATACAAATTTACTAAACACAATCTCAGATGCCTTGGAAGGAAAATATTTGATCTGATTAAGAATGGGGACTATTTTTCACATTATTAAAGCACTTGAGTAGCACTGATTGGATTAAAATAATGTGAACTGGCACATGAAAATTGTCTACTTACTACAATCGACCCATAAGACTTCTACTTGGTTACTTGTTTTTTAAAAATCTATGTAAATATTTGGAAGTAATTTTATTGTGTTCCTTCCACTATATTCTGCAATTCTAACTTTCATTAACTCATATTGAGCTCTTTACCAATTGATCCAAATTACTGTGTTTTTATTGTACTTCCCCATCGTTTAATCTGGGATTTAAAGAAACATGATACTATTGTAGATGGTATTTAGCTCAAGTATTAATTGGATCACTATTGAAAAAGCAGAATAGGAAATCTAATTTTCTCTCTTGTGTTTGATGGATTTGTCTTATGAAAACTGCAGAACTGTCCTTCCCAGTTCTCATGTTATTTCTTTCTGTGTGATTCCGGAGCCTCCTGCTTTTCTGCATTTACATCAAGACCTCTACTTGTCATTCTGTAATAAATAGTGAATTTCCTGGGCTCTTTTAACTGGATCTCCTTGTGTCTGTATATTGGAATTTATTTTCGGCAGACTGATATTATATGGAAATGCCAGCTCAGAAGATGTGGTGAGCTTTGATAATTCAGGAATTGACTGACAGAAGGAAGACCTCATTTGGGCAGGTATGAGCCTGATTATGTGCCTGATAAGAGAAGGTAATGATACAGAAAAGGGAGATATCTCTAGAAGAGGATAAACAGAAAGTGGGAGGGTTTAACCTGGTTTGGGGATGAGGTAGGAAAGGCTCCAAAGGGAAACTAGGAGGTCAGGCTGTTCTAAGTGTGCAGTGGCTGAGAAGAGACCGGTTGACCAGAAAAGGAGGAAAAACAGAATGTCCCCAGGTTCTAGGGTGAAGATTGCTAATCGCTTTTCATGAGAGTTCTGGCCAAGTGAGTTGATGCTGGGGTTCCACTTTGAAGGTTGCAAAGTTCAGGTGTCTACAAGATCCTCCTCACTTCTGACACCAACAACAAGTTGAAGGTCCCCAGGACCATCTCAGATTCAATAATTTGCTAGCAAGATGCACAGAACTCAGCAAAGTCATTATATTCATGGTTATGCTTTCTTACAATGAAAGGATACAGATTAAAATCCTCCAAGGGAAGAGGCATATAGGTCAGATTTTAGAAATCGTTAAACATGAGTCGTGCAGAAAGCACCTCTCAGATACAACATTTGACATCATGCACAGAGTATTATTAACCAGGAAAAACTCACCAGAGTCTTAGTGTGCACAGTTTTTATTGGGACTTGTTCACGTAGACATGACTGACCATCTGCTGGGCTGACCTTGGTCACCAGCACTTCCAGAGGTCAGGTTGATACTGTGTGGTTCAAAGTCCCCACCATAAATCACATTGATAACATAGACCCTTTGGGCTATCTCAAGCCCCCCATATAAACAAAGGCATTCTTTTTTTTTTTTTTGAGACGGAGTCTCGCTCTATCACATAGGCTGAAGTGCAGTGGCACGATCTCGGCTCACTGCAAGCTCCGCCTCCTGGGTTCACACCATTCTCCTGCCTCAGAAACATTTCAAGGGCTTAGAAGTTACCTCCCATGTGCTGAGGGCAAAAGTCAAACCTCTTTTGGACAAGGTGAATTCTTTACTGCACAGGAGTCCTTCTTGATCGGGGAGATCTATTCCCAGGGCAGATCAGAGGCTCAAATCTCTGGCAGAATATCAGACTGAAATGAAATGTCCTTGTATCCAGGGGGTAATCTCAGGATCATTACAGGGGATAAAGGCTCAAAGTCTGGTCAGGGAAGATGGGCAATAATGAGAAAGGAGCTGCACCTAGGGCTGAGATACCAGGAGCTTGTTCTGATTTGGGTGCTTATCCTATGATGCTTGGATAGGTCCTTCTGCTTAAAATATCCAGGACTGGGATGACTAAAAACACTTTTTAAAAAAATCCAAGCAGATAGATGCTTGAATCACATTGGTTGTGATTACTAATCGAGCACCTGAAAATTTCTAAGCTATATATAGCTTGACCCAGTCATAGAGAAGATAGTTATATCTAGAATGACTGACACCCCTAATGTGCCGATGTCCTCCCCAAGTGAGGATGGTCTTAGGGACACGTGGACTTTGGACAGCCACAGAGGCCTGGGTGTGGGAGTAGGCTGTAGGCTCCCAACTGCATCCAAGAGGACAAGCTTCTCTTCTCCTTGGGGTGGGGAGAAGGAGTGGTCACAGGTGAGCTCAAGGTTCCTCAAGATTATTCATAAGCTCATGAATAGCAAGGCCTGCTGTCATGCCTGCCTTGCCAGAAGAGTCCAATCCAGAACCAAGCTCCTCCTCCATTCCTCAGGGTAGGCCATATTGGATCGGGATGAGATTACTGAGTACTGAGTGTCTGTAAGACAAAAATAAGGTGGAGAATCCTTCTAGAAAGACTTCAGGGCTGGGTGTGGTGGCTCAAGCCTGTAATCCCAGCACTTTGGGAGGCCAAGGCAGGTGGATCACTTGAGGCCAGGAGTTTGAGACCAGGCTGGCCACATGGCGAAACCCCATCTCTACTAAAAATACAAAAAAATTATCTGGGCGCTGTGGCTTACACCTATAATCCCAGTTACTTGGGAGGCTGAAGCAGGAGAATCGCTTGAACCTGGGAGGTGGAGGTTGCAGTGAGCCAAGACTGCACCACTGCACTCCAGCCTGGGAGACCATGTCAAAAAAAAAAAAAAAGAAAAAAAAAGAAAAGAAAGGAAGGAAGGAAGGAAAGAAAGAAAGAAGGAGGAAAGAGAAAGAAAGAAAGAAAGAAAGAAAGAAAGAAAGAAAGAAAGAAAGAAGAAAGAAAGAGAGGAAGACTTCAGCAGACGGTAGCCAACACAACCTCTGTAAGAAATAGTGAATTAGTACTTAGGATCCAGTTGTCTCTCCACCTCCTAACCAGAACAGACTCCAACCATGACTTTCGTATCAGGTGTGTTTCCAGTTTTCTTGGCCCTGTTCCTGATGACTTTCTCTTGGTCACCAGGGATTCTAGAATTCTCTGAAGCTTTGAAACCTGTCAGGTTCTGATTGGTCAAGTCCATCCCATACAAGTGGTTAAATATTTTGAACATCACTTCTAGCTGGGTCCTTTCTTTATCTTCCCCATCAAGGGCTTTCTCTTCTCAAAGAGGAATCCTTGGTCTTTCTGATAGACAAGGATTGCTCCAGAAGCACTTTATGAAATCTTCCACTCCACTCCTTGGATGGTGATCTCCCCTGCCTCCTTCCCCAGAACTTCACAAACCCTAAGGATTCATCTCTGGACAATGAGCAAATCTTCACTGGTTTCACTTTAGCTCAGCACCTAATGTAGTGTTTGGTTCTGAAAAGGCTCCTTTGCGTGTGAGAAACTGTTCTTGAATCTCCCGACAAGAAACTGAGTCACGTTATTTTGCATTGTATGGGAAATCCATACCATTTCTCCGCCTACCAGTAAGGCTAATCACTGCCAATTCATGGGGATGTTGTGAAAATGAGCCATTTGGGAGGATGCCAAAATAGGCAAAGAAAAGAGGAAAGCAAATTGGCCTGATGGATTTGGTGGCATTAAATACCAGATGGAAGCATAGCAGCGCACTTAGTAGTATAATGTTTTTAATCCTTGCTTAGAATGTTTATTAAAGAGAGAAGTTACTTAGATTTGTGACATTTGTTAATATGATTATATCACCCTTAAAATTTTTAATTTTTGACTAGATAATATATGCACATGTTTTAAAACTCAAAATGATAGGAAAATGTTCACATTAAGAAGTCTGGCTCCTAATCTCCCACTACCCTCCCCCACAGGTAACTACTTCCATCAGTTCCTTTTGTATCATTTCATGCTTTTTTTTTTTAATGCAACTACAAACAATAAACTTTCTGCTTTGATTTGAGGGCTGCCACACTAGAAGGCAGAACTTGTCTTCACTCTATAAGCTCAAATTAACAGATACATTCCCAGCCTCCCATGCAGCTAGGGCGAAGGCATAAGATTTAGGCTCAACCAATGCAAAACACCCTCCCCAGACTTTGAATTGAAAGGTGGTGACAAACCGAAGCAGACATAGTGAAGAATCTTCTCTAGGGCAGCAGCAGCCATATCTGATTTCCAGAGACAGCAGCGCTAGTGTTTCAAGCTGCAGCGTCTTGGGTTCAGGGTCAAGGGGTTCTGCGGCATACACTAAGGCATTTGCAGAGCCAGATTAATGGTTAATCTAATGACTTAAATTTGGAGGTGCCTTACTATAACAAGCCTCTTCCAAGGCCTAGGAGGGTGTTCCAGAAATGTGTTCACATGTTTTTATAAAACCTGCAAAAGCAAGATATTTGAACTGTAATTTGTTAAGGCTGATCATTGTCTCCTTCCACTCCAACGTACCATTTGTCACACTTCCTTTCATGCTATGTGGTGTTGGAGTGACTGTGGCATTTTTGGGGACAAACTAAGGGGAGGATGCGTTAGGATACATTTCATCTGAGTTCAGTGTGGCTTCATTTTTATGTGGTTCCTAATTACTTCTACAGTCTTTGCTGGCCTCCCCGGGGTCAGAATTGCTGCCAGGAAATTTCTACTGTCCACTGTGCCAAATTAACAAACTTCATGATATGAAGGTTCTGGGACAGAAATTGAGTTGCAATATAAATATGTCCTGAGTGCCAGGCTGTGGAATTATGTGGGGAGTGGAGGGGAAACAAGATCCAAAATGCATGGAGCTAGAAGCTAGTCTGTGGAAAACCCTTCTAGGGGTTGTAGATGAAACTTGATAAGGTCGTTGTTCCAAATTTAACGACAATCCTATAACTTTATATGACAATGCCCATAGTGCGTATGAAGTTAAATGAGACTTTTCTTTTTTTTTTTTTTTTTTTTGAGACGGAGTCTCGCTCTGTCACCCAGGTTGGAGTGCAGTAGCGCGATCTCGGCTCACTGCAAGCTCCGCCTCCCAGGTTCACGCCATTCTCCTGCCTCAGCCTCTCGGAGTAGCTGGGACTACAGGCGCCCGCCACCACGCCCGGCTAATTTTTTTTGTATTTTTAGTAGAGACGGAGTTTCGCCGTGGTCTCGATCTCCTGACCTCGTGATCCGCCCGCCTCAGCCTCCCAAAGTGCTGGGATTACAAGCGTGAGCCACCGCGCCCGGCCTAAAGGAGATTTTTCTAAATCATAATTAATGTAAAACAAATTTGGGTCTCAGACAGATGATCAAGATTGACATTATCGGTGACAGCATATAATATGATGGGATGAAAACGGCATTTCGCCTCTGTGGCCTTCCTCCCAAAGGCCCATAACCCCAGTCTAACCAAGAGAAAAATGTCAGACAAACCCAAACGTTCTACAAAATACCTGACCAGCACTCCTCAAAACGGTCAAGGTCAATCAAAAACATAGAAAGTCTGAGAAACTGGCACAGTCTGGAGGAGGCTAAGGAGATAGGCTGATTAAATGTAGTATGTTATCTTGAATGAGATCCTGGGACAGAAAAAGAGATGAGAAAACATCTAAGGAAATGGAAGTAAAATAAGGAATTGAGTTAATAATAATTTATCAATATTGGTTCATTCATTGTGACAAATATACAACAGAGGAAACTGGGTACAAAATATGAAAGAACTCTCTGTACTATCTTCACAACTTTCTGTAAGTATAAAACTATTCTATATGAAAAAGATTACTTAAAAAAGAAATTTGGATCAACCATGCTAAAAGAAAGACCAAATTATCTATTCTTTCTACAGAAAATATTATAAAATTACATTTTATAGCCATATTCTTACATAGCCTATTATTGACTGAATGTCTCCCCTCCCCAAATTTATATATTGAAGCTAACCCCCTGTTGTGACTATATTTGTAAGTAGGCATTCGAGAAGTAACTTGGTGTAGACGAGGTCGTGAGGGGCAAAGCTTGACCAAGCTGATACCCTAATTTTGACTCCCAGCCTCCAGAATTGGGAGAAATAAATGTCTGTTGTTTTATCCACCTAGTCTATGACATTATGTTATAGCAGCCCAAGCTGACTAAGACACAGCCAAAAGCAAAATTGAAAAATACACTGAGGTCGGGCACAGTGGCTCACGCCTGTAATTCCACTACTTTGGGAGGCTGAGGCAGGTGGATCTCCTGAGGTCAGGAGTTTGAGACCAGCCTGACCATTATGGTGAAACCCTGTCTCTACTAAAAATACAAAAAGTAGCCCGGCATGGTGGCGTGTGCCTGTAATTCCAACTACTTGGGAGGCTGAGACAGGAGAATCACTTGAACCTGGGAGGCGGAGGTTGCAATGAGCCAAGATCGCACCACTGCACTCCAGCCTGGGCGACAGAGCAAGACTCTGTCTCAAAAAAGAAAGAAAGAGAGAGAGAGAGAGAGAGAGAAAGAAAGAAAGAAAGAAAGAAAGAAAGAAAGAAAGAAAGAAAGAAAGAAAGAAAGAAAGAAAGAAAGAAAAAATACATTGTAGAGTGGTGTCAGGTAAAAAATTAAAATATTATGTAATATTTCTAAATTTCGTGATGCTTATATGGGGCATTTGGGAGGTAATTTGGTTTAGATGAGGTCTAAATATTTAACTGTAATGATATTAAATTGGGATTTTTTTCTCATTATGAATATTTACTTTGGTGCCTTATTTTCTGTTTATGATTTTTATTTTTTCGTTAGAATGGCTCCCAAAACCCAGCTGTGTCTCTGGGTGTGTATGCCCAGCAGCAGGCAGTGTGTCAGTGCTGTGTCAGTTCTATGATGTGATATGCAGAACCAGTACTGGAATGTAGGCATCAAGGCTGGTTCTTCGGCTCTCCCAAATGCCAAAGCTATCTATTTAAATATCATTTACATAAACCCCTTTATTGCTTAAATCATCTATAATTTGTTTCTGTTGCATATAAATAAGCATTTGATGAATCAGTTGGGCACCATTTAAAGAAGTGGGTCTTAGCCCTGGCTGCACATCAGAATCAAATTCCAAGGGAGTGGAGGGGGCCAGGGGTTGAAATGTACTGATGCCCAATCCCAGACAGATTGACAGCATCTCCAAGGCATTGGTAGTATTTAAAATGTCCAAAGATGATTCTAATATTCAGTCAGGGTTGAGAACCGCCAAATGAGTTTGGTTTCCTGGTGGTCCAAATCAGGTATTTATTTTATAGAGTCCTAATTTTGTGACCATTGTTACAAAATCTTCGGTAGCCATGATACATGCTCAGAAGTGTGAAACAGACCATCTGGGAGCTTTCAGTCTGAACATCCTAAAGTGGGGCCGGGGTGTCTAGGTCTTCCTTTAAGGAAAAACCAAAGAGAAGTGAGCGCCAACTGTCGGCACCGGGAAGTGAGTGAAGGATGTTCAGGACAGCTGTGTTTTGCTGTCACATCTAGGGGTATTGAGAGATTCCAAGAGGGTGTTCTCCAAATTCCCAGAAGCTTCAGACAAATTTGAGTCTATAAAAAACCTTCTATCAGAACTCTTAGTTTTGACATTAATGGGGAAAAAGATGATCTTAAATGGCCTATAGACCCGAGTCCCTGCCCTCATGGAGGAGAAATACAAGAGACTAGCAATTATTTGTGTGACTGTTAAGAAAACAGAAAGAAAAGATTCTGTTCACAAAAATATAAGGTATTGAGGGGTTTAAAAAAAGTGTACAGAATCTAGAACCAGAGATCTACAAACTTTATTGAAAAATAAATTTTTAATTTTTTAGAAATCTACTTCATAAAGTAGACACAATAGCGTTGGGAGAGTTTAACATTGTAAACATGTTTACTCAACCCAAACTAACTATATATATTCATTACAATTACAGTCCCTATCCCAATAAAATTATTTCTGGAACTTGATAATGATTTTAAAGTTGATTTGGCAGAATGTGTGAAACTGGTTAGTTTTTTAAAAAGAAAAAGAATAAAGAGGGGCATTTGTTTTTCCAGATATTAAAACGTATTTTAAAAGAAAATATAAATAAAATGATACTATCTTAGAAACAAATAGATAGGTATAAAAAGCACAGCTACACCCCGACCCTGTATAAGGAATGAGGATGAGCTAAAGATGCTGTTCCAATTAAGTGAGGAAGAATGAACCATTTGATAAATGGATTTGGAATAATTAGCTATCTGGAAAAAAAAAGTGAGAGTCCCTCCTCGTAACATGTAATAATTTGCATATGATTTACATATTTTTTAAAAACATAAGAGTACCGAGAGGAAAAAGAAGTAAAATTTTATGTAAACTTGTAGTAAGAAAAACTTTTAAAGCATAACACCAAAGGAAAAATCAATAAAGTAACATATTGGGAAATAGGATTATAAAAAATATTTTACCCATAAATTTTAAAAAAACATGAATAAAAACACAAAAGGTAAATTACATCTGGGAAAATAGCTGTGACAAATTACAAAGATAGGGTTTAATATCCTTAAAATACAGAGAATTCTGACAGACAACAAGAGAAAGACAGCCTTGTAAAAAAATAAATGGGAGGTCGGGCGCAGTGGCTCACGCCTGTAATCCCAGCACTTTGGGAGGTCAAGGCGGGCAGATCACTTGAGGACAGGAGTTAGAGACCAGCCTAGCCAACATGACAAAACCCCCTCTCTACTAAAAATACAAAAAATTAGCCAGGTGTGGTGGCAGGCACCTGTGATCCCAGCTACTCAGGAGGCTGAGCCAGGAGAAAAGCTTGAACTTGGGAGGTAGAGGCTGCAGTGAGCCAAGATTGTGCTGCTGCACTCTAGCCTGGGCAACAGGAGCGAAACTCCACAAATAAATAAATAAATAAATAAATAGAATAAGAACCAACTATTCTTCCAGTAAGTACAAATAGCCAATTAATGGATGAAAAAAAGTATTCAAACTCATTAGTGAATAGAATGCACACGAAACAAAGAGGAGACACTTTTTGCCTAACAGGTTGACAAACAGAGTGTGGAGAAGACAGTTCACCCCCAAGAAATATAAACTGATAGGTCATTTCTGGAAAACAGTTTGGCACTATGTCTCCAAAGTCATACGAATATGCATGTCCTTTGACTCAGCAATGTCCTTTTGTTTGTTAAAAGCACAAAGAGATAAGGATGTTTAGATATCTGCGAAACGAAAGAATCAATTTTTTAAATAGACAAACCAGAATTTTGTTGAACTTTCTTTATGGTTTGCTATTGTTTTTCTTTTTTCATCTGAATGAGACAAGGGAATGAAGTGACTAAGAAACCATGATATTTTCACTGTTGTCTTCAAGTCTGTTGACACTCTGTTTAAGGATGTTCAATCTAATGTTAATACTTTCAGTAGTGAAAAGTTAGAAAAATCCAGTACATGAAAAACAAATGATTAATGTATGGCACAGTCCTAGAATAAAATACTAGGAGCTACTAAAAATTGTAATTGCAAATTTGCATGTATGGTTACGTTGATTGATACTGTAAGATATTTACCACTCAGTTAGGTAAAGCATAAAGTTGGAAAACAATAACCAGGTCAGATCCCATGTTTGTTAAGTAAATATCTTAAAGTGTATTGAGGCTCGGGAAAGAAGCCCAGAAGAATAAACAGCAGAAGCATCCAATATTTCGCTGTGCAGGAGACTTGAGGAGATGATGAGTGGGTTGGTTTTTTTAAAAAATTATCTGTATTTTTAAAATTTTCTACATTGAAAGTGAATTGCTTTGGTAATGAAGAAAAGATGCTACTGGAAATTTTTGGCTGCCTGGTTTTAATAATTTCTGGAACAAGGCAGAGTCCAAATTAATTATTTAATTAAAAGAAAACTAGAGCAGCCGGCTCCCTCCCCCGATCCTATCTATCTGGGAATAATGAGGCGCTGCGGGCAGTGCGTGCCTCCTGTCATTCTCCAGCATCTGTCATCTTGGCTTTCTGTGCTGCCCTGAAGGTGCCTGGGGAACACCCACACTTTGTCAAAGAGAAGAGTGCAGAATCCAAGAGAGGTGGAGCGACTGGCCCAAGGTCACGAGCTCCCAAGTCCACGCCGGCCTCGAATCCGGGCCCTTGGGCTGCTGCTTCCCGCACAGCGCGGGACTCATGCCTGCCACGGAAGAGTCAGGTGCCAGCTGGTGCTGTGTGCTCTGCGCAGGTGCCTCCTTTGGCTGTGGGGCTCTGGATCTTCCCTCTCCTCCTTTACTGCTTTCTTGCCACACGGGGGTTGGAGGCGAGGGTGCCTTAAACATTCAAGGCTGTGGAGCAGGCTCAGGCCCTCAGCATCGTGGAGAATGCACCGAAGCCCGCAGAAGCCCACCGTCCTGTGGCAGGGAGAAAAGACGAATGGGTCATAATGCTGTCCCAGAAGGAAATCACAGAGGGCTGGATGTGACCCTTTGCAAGGGACCGAGGACCTTGAGGAGCTGAGAGTTTCCCAGACAGGGTGACACTGGAGCGTTGGAAGAGAGCAGCCTACAGACACCAGAGCTGGGGAGCTGGAGACCCAACGGGACCCTCACACCTCCTTTGGACCATGGAGCCCAATGCACCCCTGGGGCCTCGCTGGCCTCACAGGGAGGTTTCACAAGCACTGTCCCCAAGCCCCCCTCCTGGTGGCCTGTGATCACAGTCTGAGCAGCCCACGTGTCTGCCCTTCTTTGCCTCCTCCTGTGTCTCCTACCATCAGCTCCCAGCCCAAAGCTTTCCAGAATGGAAGTGGGCTTAGCTCAAGCGGCCTGGAGCATGGAGCCCGTGATGGGAGAGAAGTCACCTCAAGTCCTGTCTGTGATGCACACACAGCTGGATACACAGAGCAAGGCCCAGGGAGTCTGCTGCACCTGAGTTGTTCTTAGACTCTCAGCTTCTAAAGTGAGACATTCTCATGCCCCGCCCCCCGCCCCCTCCCACCAAAGTAGGGGCACTGAAGCCTCTAGGCAGAGCTGTTGAACTAAATGAGCAAGTTCATGAAAAACACCTGGAAGGTGGGAGGCTCTCAATCAATGGCAGTTGCCACTGAGACCACAGTCTCTTCATCAGAAGTGTTGGTGGGATGGCTTTGGTGGTCCCAGCCAGCTTGGCTCTAGGTGAACCAAAAGCGTGAAAGCCTCTCTCCCTCCCTTCAGGAAGCTAACCCAGTTTTCAAACGAAGGAATGACTCTTCACATTGTCATTAATTTTCCTGAAAAGATTTTCTTATATCCATTAGCTATACACTATAAATAGATTGGGATCTTTTGTTTTTCTAGAAAAAAAAATCATTTTAGCCTTGTATTCTGGCACATTAGATTGTTCTTTTATCCTTGCTTTTTAAAAAACCTTTCAAACGGCTTGCCTTCCATGGAAGAATAAATAGTCTGTCATTTCTGGGGGGAACTTGTAAACTAATATCTTAGTTTAAAACAAATTTAGTGGAATAAGATGACTGCAAAGCTAATATTGACTTTTTTGCTGCTTGGCTTCTGTCTCAGCTACTTTGACAGCACCTTTTTCTTTCCCCCTCAACTCTGTCTCACTGTGGAGAGCTCAAGTAAGAAACCAAAGTGTGGCCAGGCAGGGTGGCTCACACCTGTAATCCCACCACTTTGGGAGGCCAAGGTGGGCAGATCACCTGAGATCAGGAGTTCAAGACCAGCCTGGCCAACATGGTGAAACCCCATCTCTACTAAAAATACAAAAATTACCCAGGCGTGGTGGTGTCTGCCTCTAATCCCAGCTACTCGGGAGGCTGAGGCAGGAGAATCGCTTGAACCCAGGAGGCAGAGGTTGCAGTGAGCCAAGATCACACCACTGCATTCCAGCCTGGGTGACAGAGCCAGGCTCCATCTCAAAAACAAAAACAAACAAACAAAAAATGCTTCTCCTTTAAGGAAAGGCCAAACGCCAAATGCTATGGGTTGAATTTTGCCCCCACTATCTGCCCAAAATCATATGTTGAAGTCCTAACCCCCAGTACCTCAGAATGTGACCTTATTTGCAAATAGAGTAATTGCAGATGCAATTAATTAGGACAAGGTCATACTGGTGTAAGGTGGGTCCTAAATCCAGTATGACTGGTATCCTTATAAAAGGGGAAAATTTGGGCACAGACAGGCCCACAGGAGGAAAATCCATGTGAAGATGAAGCCAGAGACCATGGTGATGCATTTATAAACCAAGGAAGGCCAAAGGTTGCTGGAAACCCGCGAAGGGTAGGTGAGAGGCCTGGGACAGATTCCCCCTCGCAGCCTCAGGAGGAACCAGCTCTGCCGACACCTTGATCTTAGACTTCCACCCTCCTGAACTTAGACGACCCATTTCTGCCGTGTGAGCCCCCGGCCTGTGGTGTTTTGTCACGGCAGCCCCCGCAGACCGAAAGGCCAGCTGAGCGCTCCTTTTCTCAGCATCAGCGGGACGGCAGCATTTTCTTCCTCTGTGGGTGGATGGACCCCTTTGCTGCCTTGTTGCTCAAAGGTGCACAGGAGTCCAGCAGCCAAAGGGTTGCTGGTTGGAGACAAAGCCACTTTCAAAATGTTCCGATAGGGAACAGCTGCCTCCTCCAAGCCCACTCTGTGCTAAAGCAGCCCTCCTGGGCCCAGAGCTCTGGCTCTGATGCAGTTCAGAATAATTGCCATGCGGGAGGACAGCAGCCATTTTCGCCGTCAGGGGTCAGAGCCCCTCTGCTCAGATAAAAGCAGCCACAGGGCCACAAGAACAAGGGGAGAAAATAGAGGAAGGGGTGTTCAGGCATCCCAGAGAGCTAGGAATGGCCCCTGCTCCATGTGGGCTCCCCCTTTAGCCAGACAATGGTTTAATACAAGCTACTGGGGCCCCCTATCCTTGGCCCAGGCACACATCAGGAGTATGGAGGCTGAACATGCATTTAAGAACCAGGACCTGCAGATCTATGAGTCCTGGTATTGAGGCGGCTCTCAGGGAGGTCTCAACGGCTAAGAGGCCAGAAACTGTGGCTTCTGCCATCAGTCTCTCATAAACACCATCATCATAACTCCCATCTCTCCAGCACTTCCTCTGCATTTGGCACCGTGATAAGCACTTTCTGTGCGTTTTGTCCTTTCATCCTCTAACTGCCCTATCAGGTGGGTCCCTTTGTTATCTCGTCTTATGCATCAGGAAACTGAGGCACAGAGAGGTTAAGGAACTTGCCAAAGGCCACAGAGCTAGTGGGCGACAGAGCCAAGCTCCGTGCTGGTAACCACCGTGGGCTGTGTTCTGCTCTCCGTGGGAAGTCTGTGGGCAGACAGAAGGGCCAAGCAGGAGGATTACAGGGAAGGGCCTCTGAAGTCCGTCATGCAGGGCTAAGTTGGGGTCTTAGAGCCTGCGGCCCTGCAGAACATAAAATCACGCCTTGCAGAGCTGAACAGGGCCTTGAAATCATACAGTCCCCATTTTTCTCACAAAGAGGCTAAGGTCTAGGGAGGTGAAGTGGCTGGCCCCAAATCCCAGAGCAAATTAGTGGCAGAACCAGGCCAAGAGCGTAGATGTCCTGGTTTCCAACCCAGCGATCTTTGTTAAATACCACGCTGCATCTTAACGAGAGGTAGTAATTTTCTTCCATAGCTTTAGAGATTTGTAAAGGATGCTGAGAAACCCTTCCTGATCACAAAGGCTGTGACACATTTGGTTGGGTTTGCCATGGCAGTTCTTCTATAGGAGTTGAAAGAGTTGGACAGACACCAGGATTCCAACTGGGATAAGCATCCAACCTGCCATAGGCTGACTCCCCTGGAGAAGACCAACTGCAGGCCAAAATCTCCTAAAATCATATTTTAGATGTGGCGTTGAGTGAATCAACCTTTCGCTAGAAGTCCATCAGTCCTCCTATGCTCATTGTACCAATCACTGATAAATGTCAGCTGAAGTCAAGGGAATCATTTTAGCACAGTAGAGACATTGAGAGACTGGATATCAACTACTGATGGTTCTTGAGACGTGTCTACAAAATTCTCCCATCCATTCAACCACTTAACTGTCCATCCTTCCATCCATCTATCCATTCATCATCTTTTCATCCATTCACCCATCCTTTCATCCACCCTTCCATTTATTTACTGGATCCTTACTCTGTGTAAAGTATTTTGCTAGACCTTAGCATTTGTGAAAGAACATGGTCTAGCTTCTGACCTTTGAAGAACTTAGATTCAAATGATGGAATCAGGATGGAAAACTATAAATATAACTCTATGCATTCAGTAAAGGAAACAGCCAGAGGCCTGGGGAGGCTAGAGAGGGCTTCTTAGAGAGAGGGATACTTGACTGGATCTTCAGTAGGAATTTTTTAAGCAGAAAAAAGGGGAGAATGGAGGGTATTCCAGATATGGAGGCAAAGATAAACTAAAGCAAGATGAAGGTTATGGAGGTAATTATGATGATCTGGGCACTAGTGTGGAGTTTGAATCACATTTACAAGATGTGTTCATGACCCTTGTTGCAATTAATTCTCCAACAGCCAAATAAGTTAGGGAAGGTGATGCCAGGGAAGGACATGTGGCACTTACAAGATGAAGTAATTATAAGGGACAAAGCGTAAGACCAAATAGCTAACATCTTTTGAGCTCTCATTATGTGTCAGATCTTCACAAACACTCCTTGAGGTATTACCTCTATTTTCCAGATGAAAAACCAAGACTTAGAGAGCTTGGCCTTGGACTCACCCAAGGTCACTGATATGGCTTGGCCGTGTTTCCACCCACATCTCATCTTGAATTGTGGTTCCCATAATTCCCACGTGTCATGGGATGGACTCAGTGGGAGGTAATTGAATCATGGGGGTGGATCTTTCCCCTGCTGTTCTTGTGGTAATGAATAAGTCTCATAAGATCTGATGGTTTTATAAATGGGAGTTTCCCCTGCACAAGCTTCTCTCTTGCCTGCTGCCATGTAAGACATGCCTTTCGCCTTCCACCATGATTGTGAGGCCTCCCCAGCCACATGGGACTGTAAGTCCATTAAACCTCTTTTTCTTTGTAAGTTACCCAGTCTTGGGTAAACTTTCTTTATCAGTAGTGTGAAAATGTACTAATACAGTCACACAGCCAGCAGGTGCCAGAGACCCGGATTGGGTCTTCAGAGCCCTAGTCCAGATTAGATACAGCCAACTTCTGTTCCGCTGATGAGAGAGCACAAGCTCAGATGACAAGGTTAATAGCAACCTCAATCCTGGGGTTCAGCTCTGAGTTTAAACTTCCTCTTCTGCAAAATGCTCAAATAAGCAGCTGGACTGACCGGAGGAGAAGCTGTGAGCAATGGAATCGGCAAAAGCCAAACCCCAGGCCCAAAAGAGACACCACATCTGCCAGAAGCCAACCTACTCTTGATTATCAACTTACTCTTGATAGCCTGAAGTTATTTGTTCCCCCTACTCTCTTTTTCCTTCTCTCTCCATATGGATTTTAGAAACAAGATAAAATCAGAACTCAAAAACTAAATAGACTCTGTGAGTCCTCTGTTACCAGCCAGGGCAGCCCAGCACTGTTTTTGCAGATGTTTTGCAGGTCTGTGTCTGCAAGAGGTCAGAGGCAGGAGGTGAGGGCAGGTCAGCAAGTGCTGGAAGGTAGGGGAGATCAGTTACTGGAAGGCCATGGAGGGTGGAAGATCCTCTGAACAAACACGGCAAGAGGCCTCTGCTTCCTTATCTTTAAGTTTTATGAGCGCCACCACCCCTGCTGTCCTCCTTGCTCTGCCCCCGTAACCTTCATAGTATCCTGATAGCTGTCTTCCTGGCAAAGACTTCGATAAAGATCCAGTTACATGTAAGGTCGGCCCCATTCTTCTTGATTCTCAAGCACAGGCAAACAAAGTTCACATCAGCTAATGGGAATGTACCTTGAGGTTGGGCAGGGATGGGCCAGCTTTCTTTGTTGGAGGAGGAACAAAGCTACTCTGTGTGTACCCAGAGAAGCTTTTCGGGAGGGAACGAAAGCCTCAAAGCTGGGGGTTGTTGTAGGACCAGTGCCTGGAGTGCGTCTTGAGTTTCTTCCTATCCTACTGACTCGATGAGGATTGTACTATAAACAGAGGCTGCAGATCAGTATCAAACTGTGAAGCCACCAGGGTATTCAAACCAACACATTCATATTTTGCTGTTTAAACCTGAAATTGTGGGAAGAGGTAAAATCAAATCTGCTATTGGATTGGCAAGTGGAGCAAGTCCACCATATGTCATGTCAGAAGATAATGCCACAATTGCAGAAGGAAAGAAATAGTGTGACATGCAGTTGTAAAAACAGTCATTAAAAGACCAAGCTGGGATTTGAACGCTACACAGTGTGGTTAAAGAGTCCATCAGCTTAGTCAGTACACCATGGGAGCTAGAAGGCTCCCATGTACTTTTCCTGGCATTAAGTGTTTGGACTTCAAGAGGCACAGCCAGTCCAGGGCACTAACCGGGGGGTAAAAACTGGTCCCCCTTGCTCTTAGCTTCAGGGCTTGAAGGACCTAATGGGAAAATGGAGAATGGAGTTGGGCCTGGTCTGGAGGCTTGGGGGCCATCCTGTAAGCTGTATTTCCCAAAGGGTCACCTGAAGTAGAATCACTCTGGGGCATTGTTAAGATGCAGACTTCTGGACCCGGACCTGTAGATTCAGAACTTTGGAGGATAGAACTCTGAGAGGCTGCATTTTAAACAAACTCTTCCTACCCCATACCTGTCACACCCCCTACAGTGACACTGACACATAGTCAAGCTGAGAAGTACCAAGTTGACTGCTTGCTCCCAGCTCATTGTTCTGACTTCACATCGCTCCTTCCAGGGGCCGGGAGCAGGGCATGTGGGTAATCAAGTGACATTTGATAACATACAGCTCTTTTATTTATTACCAAGCAATTGTCATCCACATAGATGACTGTGCTCTTTGGGATGCATATTAGTTAAGAGAAACAGAACAAATGGGAGATAAATATGTACAGATAGATGTCAGGTAGATATAGATCGATAGGTAGGTAGGTAGGTAGAGATAGATACAGATCTCTCTCTCTCTCTCTCTCTCTCTCTGTCTGTCTATCATCTATCTAAAGAAATTTATTTTAAGGACTGAGCTTCTTCAATTATGGAGGCTGTCAAGTCCAAAATCTGTAGGTTAGGCCAGCAGGCTAGAAACTCAGGCAAGAGTGTGATCCTCTAGTCTTGAAGCAGAATTTCTTCTCTGGGAAATGTCAGTCTTTCCTCATGAGGCCTCTTCCAACTGATTGGGAGCGGGCCATTCACAGTGTTGAGAATCAGCTCCTGTACTTAAAGTCTCCTGATTGTAGATGTTAACCACATTTACAAAATATGTTCACAGCAACATCTAGATCCGTGTTTGATGAAATAACTAGGTACTAGAGTCTCACTAGATTGACACATAAAACTAACTGTCACAGAACATTTCTTAATTGGTTAACCTATTTACCCAAGGTAGAATTGTAGGGAAAGAACATTTGTTGAATAACACACAATAAGGTAACTCTACAGTTTATGGTAAAAACTGGCTTCAAAGAAAATTCAAAGAGCCCATGTCTGCTGCCAGAGAGAATCTTCCTTAAGCTACCCAAGGCAGAGGGTCGCTTCAGTAATGAGAATCCCAGGTTCAATAAGCAGTGACCTCTCATAATCCTAAGGGGTTTTCTGTCTTCTCCAGGCTCCTGGCAGCCCCGAACACTGGCCTCATAATGAACACTTTAATTAAGATGGATCTTTGTAAGTACCAAAGGGAAGGAAAGTTGTGCCTTAATTACTTTGACTCCAATCAAATAATTTTCCTAGGTGTGCCTCCCTTCTTACTGAGAATTTTAAGAGACAAAGAGATGAGGGGTGGGGGGAACCTCAGTTTAGGGAAGATTCATGTATTCATGTAGGTCGGGGTTCTCAACATGGCATCCACAGATTTCCTGGGCATTCTTGCTATTACATATTAAATGGGAATAGGTGTCTTTTGTTATGTGGGCAGAATCCACACTTTCACTGGATGCTTAAGGAGGTCACTGACTCCCAAATAGGTTGAAAACCTTATTGAGTTTGGGAAGATAATACCCTATCATTTACAGGGCAGCAAGTTGGCTGACCCATGGTCATAGGAATTTTATAGATTAACAATATTTGCTTTAAGCTGATGACTTCCAAGTGAGCACTAATTAGCCCAGTAGGTTGAAAAGCCATTCCTGATGTCTGGTTTTCAAGTGGACAGGCTTCTCTGTCTGAGACAGGAGGCTCCCAGGCTGGCCTGGCAGAGGGCTCTGCAGCCACTCAGCCTGGGTTCAGATCCCAGTTCTTATTAGCTGTGTGACCAGGGTGTGTTCCCAGCCCTCTCTGCACCAGTTTCTTCATCTGTAAAATGGGAACAATGATAGTAGCACCTACCTTGCAGGTGTTAACTCTAAGTGAGTTAACACATATAAAGTGAGTTGAGCAGTACTTGGCACAGAGTGGGAGTTTTGACTAAGTTTGGGGGTACATAGGGGTAGTCCCAGGAATTTGTATTTTAAAAAGCTCTCCTGGTGATTCCATCTGCAGGTGTTATTTAACCATGCTGTGTCAAGACCCAGTGAAAC
The DNA here is from genome assembly GCF_009828535.3 of Hylobates moloch. Lineage (NCBI taxonomy): Eukaryota > Metazoa > Chordata > Mammalia > Primates > Hylobatidae > Hylobates > Hylobates moloch. Next base: position 14,010,310 of record NW_026652289.1, read on the forward strand.
TGAACTTGCCTATTCACAGTGCAGGGCCCTGCTTTGTAAGTTACCACTCGCCATGCAAAGAAATAGCCGGCGAGCTCCTGATCCCTGGTGCTGGTGCCCTCTGGAGAGCCAGCTGGGCACAGCCAGCTGTGAGCAGGAGGGAATGATGTCCTGGCCCTGCCTGGCCCTCTTGGCAGGGCTTCTTCAATGGTAGAATGCAATCCAAATGTTTCCTGGCAACACGGTGGCAACAGAGGTGATGGGCGGAGCATCTTGGCCGGGATACAGAGCCACCTGCAGGTGCAGCTCCCACCCGCCCTACTGCCGCAGGAACAGGTACCTCCAGGTGCCTCCTCTCTCCCTCTGCCTCCCAGCTCCCCTCCCTGATCCTGATTTCTCTCCCTTCAACTTTTTACTGAGGTTTTCCCCTCTCTGCCCAAATTACAGTGGCTCCAGGGAACATTTAGATTCCAAATTGTCCTAGAAGCTTGATGGCCTCTCGGCTCTGGTTTATGGCAGCCTGTAAGCAGGTGACGCTTCCCAACACCACAAGTTGGCCAGAGCCAGGCCCTGACAAAAAGATGATCTGCAGAAGAGCGCAAAGCAAACAGCCAGGTCCACAGGGAGCAGCATCGGCTCACGGCGGGCAAGAGTGTGGCCTCACGTCTGGGAAAGGTGGAAGGTTGAGAACTAGGACCAAGACAGGCCCCAAGTGGAAGGACAGAGGCAAGTAGGCAGGAAGAGGGAGGAGAGGATCCTTGTCAGAGGAATCAGGGTCGCGATCCACCTGGAGGGACTTAATTGTCCCCCGCCCTAAGCTCAGCATTGCTCGTGAAAATGGAGGCTGCCCCTCGAGTGGACATCGAGTGGCTGCAACTGCTAGAAAGAGGTAACATACAGGAGTCAGGACCCCATTAGGACATAGCCCAGGGACAGCTGGGGTTGTTTTGTGTTTTTCTGGTTTGTTTGGTTTTTTTTTTTTTTTTTTTGAGACAGTCTTACTTCGTCACCCAGGCCGGAGTGCAGTGGCACGATCTCAGCTGACTGCAACCTCTGCCTCCTGGGTTCAAGCAATTCTCATGCCTCAGCCTCCCAAGTAGCTGGAATTACAGGTGCCCACCACCATGCCCGGCTAATTTCTGTATTTTTAGTAGAGACAGGATTTTGACATGTTGGTCAGGCTGGTCTCAAACTCCTGGCTTCAAGTGATCCGCCTGCCTCAGCCTCCCAAAGTGCTGGGATTCCAGGCATGAGCCCCCACTCCTGGCCAAGGGGAGCTGTTTCACAAGCAAGTCACACATTCCAGCAATGGCAACTACCACCATTAAATTTGGAGGCACTTAGTAGGGGTCAGACATACTGTTAGACCCTCTACACCAACCCCATAAACCAAGCTTCAATGTCAGAAGCAGAATAGCTCTAATAGTTAGGAGTGAGGACTCTGGAGCCAAAAAGTCTGGTTCAAAACCCAGCTCTGCCACTTGCTAGCTATGTGACTTTGGGCTCGTTTCTTAATTTCTCTGATCCTCAATTGCCCATCTGTAAAATGGGTATGACAAAAGGAGCTCCCGCCTCAGCGGTTGTGAAGGTAAATGAGATGATTCATATAAAGCACCAAGCATAGTACCCAGCACCTAGGAAGGAAACAGAAAAATGCTGCTGTCACAGGGTCATTGTTGCTATTATTATTCCTTTTGCTCGGGCTCTCAAGGCTGAGCTCACATGGCCCTGTCAGGGGAGGAAGAGGAGCAGAGAGGGAGGCAAATTGGTGCTCCTTGAACCCATGAGATCTGAGCCCCCGAAAAGAAACCGCTTTAAACAATATCTTATGTCTGTTTCCCTCTGCCCACACTTTAGAGATGTCAGGAACACACTGCAAACTGCTTTGCACATTTCACACCTCCGGGCAATAGAAACAGCCGGACTTTCCTTGAATATTCTTCCACGAAGACTGCAGAAGACAAGAGTCTTTCTTTGGGAAATAATAATAATACTTCACTCAGAATGTCAATAATAATTAAGCTGGGGGTGTATAGGGAAGAAATAAAAGCAACATCCCTCAAGGCTTATATTACTTCCAATGTGCAAATCTTTGCACACGTGACCTCTCTGCCCCGGTGTGTTATCGATGTACACCCATCAAGGCTTAAGGTAAAGAACTACCACACCCGATTATATGTCTAATGTGGCTGCACCCTTTTAGGTTGAGGGCAAAAAGCATCTTATGCAAATATCATCATTGTGCAAAGGCAAATGTAAATGTATAGGGAGAAGGAGCTCTTTGGGGATGGGCGGTCATGCTGGTGGATGTGAGGAAACAGCAAAATAACTGAAAGGAAAGAGAAGACATCTGAATGAGGTCTTTAGAGTTAGGACATGCAAAAGCTGGTGCCTGGTGTGTGGCAATGGATACGTCAGAGGATGGGATGAAAGGGGGAATGATGATGGGTCAGACACACTGATCCATCATGAGGAAGGACCATGAGCCTGGGAGAGCAGGTTGCTTCAGGGTTGACCCCTGGGGCTGCCATTTCCCAGGGTGATTTTGAGCAGATACCTACTTAACTTGGCAATGCCTTAGAAATCTAGCCCAGAAAGACTTTATACATGATTCTGTTTATCTGTATACAAAATAAGAACAAGTATAATTGTAATAATATTTATAAGTTTATTTATATATATTATATCTATA
>NW_026652289.1:14022980-14052659 GCF_009828535.3 Hylobates moloch
ATATTATTCTCTAGCCTGGGTTAATTATAGTGATTTTTCTCTATTCAGGGCAGCTAGAAAATCCTCTATGGCATGCAAGGATTAAGGTTGCTGGGATCTGGGTGCATCTTGCATTTATTGTCTTCCCACTAACTTTGGTTTTCCTTTTATAGGTTGGCCTAGTCATCTCACAGTTACTTCAAACCCAATATGTCCAAAATCTAAGTCTTTATTGTATTTTTTGAGACAGGGTCTTGCTCTGCCACCTGGGCAGAAGTGCAATGGCACGATCACAACTCACTGCAGCCTCAACCTCCTGGGCTCAAGTGATCCTCCTGCCTAAGCCTCCTGAGTAGCTGGGACTACAAGCACATGCCACCACACCCAGATAGTTTTGGTATTTTTTGTAAAGACCGGGTCTCTCCATGTTGCCCAGGCAGATCGCGAACTCCTGGGCTCAAGCAATCTACCTGCCTTTGCCTCCCAAATTGCTGGGACTACAGGCATGAGCCAGTTCACCTAGCCAACCTGTCTTTAAACCCTAAAACCTGGCTCTTTTTTCTCTCTTACCAAAGCTCCCAAGCTAGAAAATGATCTCCTTTCCTCACCCCATGATCAATCAGTGGCCAAGTCCATTAATGCCACTCCTCTTATGTCACTCCTGGGCCTATGTCTTTCTGTCGTCTTCACCTCTGTTGCCTTGGTTTAAGTCAGGGGCTGACCAACTTTCTCTATAAAGGGCCAAATAGTAGATATTTTAGGCTTTACAGGCCATATGGTCTCTGTTGCAACTACTCAGTCCTATCGTTGTAGTGCAAAACAGCTCTAAATAATGTGTAAATTATTTAAATGAGAGTGGCTGAGTTCCAATAAAACTACGTATGAACATTGAAAGTTGAATTTTATATAATTTTCACATATCATGACACATTATTCTAATTTTGATTTTGTTCAACCACTAAAAAATGTAAAATGTACTCTTAGCTTGTAGACCTACAAAAACAGATGACAAGCCAGATTTGGACCATGGGTCACAGTTGGGCAACTCCTACCTTAAAGCATAACAGCTCCTGCCTGAAATGATCTTCCTTCTGCCAGGGTTTTCCCCTCTGATCATGTGCTGCAGTGCTACTACAGTCATCTTCCTAAGAAAAAAGCTGGGAGCGCCAATCCCCAGCTTAAACCCCCCAGCAGTCCCCATTACCCTGAGAATAAGTGATATGGTTTGGCTGTGTCCCCACCCACATCTCACCTTAAATTTTAATAATCCTCATGTGTCAAGGGCAGGACCAGGTGAAGATAATTGAATCATGGAGGCGGTTTCCCCCTACTGTTACAGAAGTAGTGAATAAGTTTCACAAGATCTGATGGTTTTATAAATGAGAATTCCCCTGCACAATCTTTCTTGCCCACCGCCATGTAAGAAGTCCCTTTGCTGTTCCTTCATCTTCTGCCATTGTTGTGAGGCCTCCCCAGACATGTGGAACTGTGAGTCCATTAAACCTCTTTTCTTTATAAATTACCCAGTCTCGGGTATGTCTTTATTAGCAGCGTGAGAACGGACTAATACAGTAAGTTTCTCAACCTCGACGCTAGTTGTAGGGGCTGTTCTGTGCGTTTAGCAGAATCCCTGCCCTTCACCTATTAGATGCCAGTAGCATTCCCAACTCCCTGGGAGCGATAGTCAAAGACGTCTTCAAGCATGGCAAAATTGTCCCTGGGTGACAGCCTCTGCCCTAAGAGTGGAGTCCAAGTCCCCTCCCCTGGCTCTGCCTCCCTCCCCACATTGCCTGTTGTGCCCCTTGCTCCAGCCATGCTAAGCCTCCTGCAGTTTCCCAGGCCTGCAAAGCTCTTCACAGTTCTGTGTTTTTGCTCATCTGTCCCTTCCAAGAATGTCCTCCCCTTCCTGTCCCTGGGTAAATGCCCTCTCACCTTTCTTTTTTTTTTTTTTTTTTTTTTTTTGAGATGGAGTCTTGCTCTTGTTGCCCAGGCTGTAGTGCACTGGAGTGATCTCAGCTCACTGCAACCTCCACTTCCTGGGTTCAAGCGAATCTTCTGCCTCAAACTCCCAAGTAGCTGGGATTACAGGGGCGTGCCACCACGCCCAGCTAATTTTTGTATTTTTAGTAGAGACAGGGTTTCACCATATTGGCCAGGCTGGTCTTGAATTCCTGACCTCACGATCCACCTGCCTCAGCCTCCAAAAGTGCTGGGATTACAGGAGTGAGCCACTGCGCCTGGCCTCACCTTTCAACGTAATTGCACTTGTGTCTTGTGTGTCTCCCCAGACAGGGAGAACTGAGTTTTCCCCACTGTGTTTTCATGGCCACCCCTATGTACTTCTGTCTAAGCACCTAAAATGCCTTTGAACCCTTGTGTGAGTGTTTGTCTCCCGTCCTAAACTGCAAGCCTTTTGAGAGTTTGGGCTGTTCCTGATTCCCCTCTGGATCCTCAGCCTGTGGTCGAATAATTATATGGGTAAACTGAGGCTCAGAAAGTCAATGTCTGTACTGGTGGAGCCTAAGATCAAGAACTTTCATGCTGAGCCCAGGCCAGAAGGTAAGTAAGTCTCCTGGCCCCAGACTTTCTGCCATGTGTACCCCCCAGGCCTCGGCTGACGGCTTTGGTGTCTGAAAACTTTGCTCTTACAAATAAGAAGGAACCATTTCCACGTGAGAAGGACAAGTTGGGGAAGACACTTTGGACATATGTTGCTGCATCCTATGCTGATCAGTCCCCTATCAAAGCTCTGGAATTTGCTAGCTCTGCCAGTGGGTGAGTCAGAGTGGCTTACAGTGAGATGGATAGGCATCTTTACAAACCTAGCCCGAGGTAACCTAAAGGTAGAAAGACAGCAGCCTCTCCCTGGAGGCTGAGAAAACCAAAGCTAGTGGGAAGACAATAAATGCAAGATGCACCCAGATCCCAGCAACCTAGATCTTTGCATGCCACAGAGGATTTTCTAGCTGCCTTGAATAGAGAAAAATCACTATAATTAACCCAGGCTAGAGAATAATATTATGACACTTGCTTTTTGCTGCAGAGTTTTTGAGCACCTCTGAGTCACTAGCAGCCTGAGATTTTAGCGGCTCAGAAGGAGTTTTAGGAAAGCTTTCATAGGCCTAAGACATCAGGCATCTGGTTTTTATTTCAGAAACCTTAGTAAGTCATGGAGGTCGCTGAGAGGATTATAAAAGCAAAGGCAAGAAGTCGAAAAGCAAGCCAGACCTTCTGAAGGCTGGGGACAGCCCTGCTTTGCTTCTCAGAGGATGCAATGCTGCAGGCAGCAGACATCTGGACACTTGCTCCATCCAACACCCCAAGCCCTCGGTTTGGATGTGGCGGTTGGTGCCTGAATGTTCAGCCATCTGGACCTCATTCAGAAAGCTTCCTCGGCCCTCTTCTCTGGCTTTCATCAAATGAATCAAGATCCTCTGCCTCTTCCCACACTTCCCTCCCACACATGCAAACCACCATCAATCTGTGACCCCATCAGGGAGCAGGGGAGGTCAGGGCCACCCTCTCCTATCCCCTCGACCCCCATGTAAAACATACAGGAAGAATCATTTGGGAGGAGTAGACCTGAATACAGTAGGCTGTGATCATCTCCCCAACCATCTGCTTTACAGAGGAGGAGCCTGGGGACAGACATTGAAGCACCTGCCCAGGGAAGGCCACTGGCCTGAATATGGCTGGATGGGCTCTAAGGCTCTGCTCTCTCCCAAATTTCCAGCAATAGAGGATGGCTCCCCTAAAATGTGGTATTCCGCCCCCATGCAATGCTGTGCAGACTTTGAGAGAATGCAGAACGCTTGAAGGGGTGATACAGAACAATCTTTTTTTTTTTTTTTTTTTTTTTGAGATAGAGTCTCCCTCTGTCGCCCAGGCTGGAGTGCAGTGGCACGATCTCAGCTCACTGCAAGCTCCGCCTCCCGGGTGATACAGAACAATCTTGGAGGCACATTGCTAAGTGAATAAAAGCAAGGTATGGAACAGTGACCACTTGGGTGATGAATGGAGCAAATACATATATTTGCTTGGATGCTACTGTGTGTTGAATTGTATCTCTCAATTGGACGTATCTACATCCAAGTCCCAACCCCCAGTACCTGTGAATGCGGCCTTCTTTGGAAATAGTATCTTTGCTGAGGGAAGCAAGTTGTGGATCTCAAAATGAGATCAGCCTGGATGTAGGATGGGCCTAAACCCACTGATGAGTATCCTTATAAGAGAAAGGAGAGGGAGGTTTGAGACATAGAGGTGCATAGAAGCAGCCATGTGAAAACAGAGGAAGAGATAGGAGTGAGGCTTCCACAAGCCAAGGAACTCCTGGGGCCACCAGAAGCTGGAAGAGGCAAGGAAGGATGTTCCCCCAAAGCCCTCAGAGGGAGTGTGGCTCTGCCAACACCTGGTTTGGGGGCTTCTGGCCTCTACAACTGTGAGAGAATAAATTTGTGTTGTTTTAAGCCACCAAGTTTGTGATACTTTGTTGTAGCAGCCTAGGAAACAAATCCAGATGCCCAGAATATTTTTGGAAGTAAATTTAGATTTTACTGAATACTAGATCATTATTTTAAAAAATCAGTAATCAATAGTACTTATATACTAGTAATAAATAATTAGAAAATAAATATTTTAAACTATACCATTGATGATAGGATCAAATATATTAAGTACATAGGAATAAATATAACAAAAGATATATAAGACCTCCACATAGAGAAACATAAAATATTATTAAGAAGATCTAAATAAATGAAAGTATATGTTATGTTGTAGACTGGAAGGTTCAATAGCATAAAGATACCCATTCTCCCCAAATGAATTAATGCAATTAAAGTGTAGATTAAATGCAACCAAAAATCAAAATCTAAGTAGATATTTGTAAAAATTGATAAGCTGATTCTAAAATGTGTAAAGAAGTTCAAAAGTTTAAGAAAAGTCAAGACAACCTTGAAGAACAAGAACAAAGAGTTACCCTAGGAACTTACCGTACTGTCAATCCAGACTTATTATTAAGCTACAGTAATTAAGGTAGCATGTTACTGGCACAGAGACAAATCTAATGATGGAACATCCAGGAATAGAATCACATACATATAAACACTTGTTTTTGATTTATAAAAAAAGATCCAGCCGCGTGTGGTGGCTCATGCCTGTAATCCCAGCACTTTGGGAGGCCAAGATCACCTGAGGTCAGGAGTTCCAGACCAGCCTTGCCAACATGGTGAAACCCCATCTCTACTAAAAATACTAAAATTAGCTAGGTGTGGTGGCAGGCACCTATAATCCCAGCTACTCGGGAGGCCGAGGCAGGAGAATACCTTGAACCCGGGAGGCAGAGGTTGCAGTGAGCTGAGACCATGCCATTGCACTCCAGCCTGGGTGACAAGAGAGAAAATCCATCAAAAAAAAAAAAAATCCACACCTCAGAACAGAGGAGAAATGGGAGCTTTTCCATGAATGATTCCAAGTCAACCAGTTATTCCTAAGGAAAAATATTTCTCTTGCCAGGCACCTCACATCATACACAGAAATCAATCCCATGTCAATTATAGACCTAAATGTAAACACCAAAACAGTAACAATCCTAGAAATACAATAGGGAAATGTCTTCCTGAGCTAGGAATAAGCAAAATTTTCTTAAACAAGACACCTAAAACAATAACCACAGTGGAAAATACTGATTTACCAGATTTTACAAAAACTGAGTTCTGTTCATCAATAAACACTATTAAGAGAGTGGAACAGAGGCTGAGGTGGGAGGATTGCTTGAGCTCAGGAGTTCAAAACCAGCCTGGGAAACATAGTGAGACACTGTCTTAACAAAAGAGACAGAGTGGAAAGCCACAGTGTAGGATAAGACATAAGGACTTGTATAAAGAACCCTTCTACTTAAACAAAAGCAAAAAGACAATCCAAAGGAAAATGATGGGTAAGAAAATGGATCAGGCACTTCATAAAAGAGGCTACCCTGATAAACATAAAAACAAACAAGAAGATGTGGAGCCTCACTATTCAGCAGACAAATGCAAATTAAAACCATAAGAAAAACCATCCTTACCCATCAGAAAAGCTACATTTAAAAAGACTGACAGTATCATTTATTGAAGGATATGGAGCAACTGGAACTCTCATATGCTGCTAGAAGGCAAAAACTGTACACCCCTTTGGAAAACTGTTTGGTAGTATCTACTAAAGTCACACCTGTATATAGGTTTACCGAAAGACATGAGCAAGAATGTTCATAGCTGCATTATTAGTGAAAGCTGAAAGAGGAAACAACCCAAATATCCATTAGCAAGTGAATGAATAGACAAATTGTGATATATTCATATATGGAATACTTAAGTGACTGAATGAATCACTGCTCTAAGCCAAAACATGACATAGGGGGAAGGATGCCAGAATCAAAACAAGACAAATACTTTATGTTCAGACACTAATCTGTGGTGTTAGAAGTCATGAGAGAAGGAAGGGGTAGCGATCACAGAGTGGAGGTGGGGAGGAAGGCTGAAGATAATGATAAGGTTCCATTTCTTCACCTGGATTGTGGTTACATGAGTGTATTTATTTTGTGGTGATTCATTGAATTGTACATTTATGATATGCTATGGTCTGAATGTTTGTTGCCCCCCAAATTCATATGGTAAAGCCTAAGCCTAATTCCAAGTGTGATGGAATTAACAAGTATAACCTTTGGGAGGTAATTAGGTCATGAGGGTGGGGCTCTCACCAATGGGATTAGTGCCCTTATAAAGGACTAAAGAGAACAGAGTTTTCCCCTTCCACCATGTGAGACACAACTAGAAAGCACCATCTATGAACCAGGAAGCAGGCCCTCACCAGACACAGAATCTACTGGTACCTTGATCTTGGACTTCTCAGTCTCCAAAACCATGATAAATAAATTATGTTATTTGTAAGTGTATTAGTCCGTTTTCACACTGCTATAAAGAATACCTGAGACTGGGTAATTTATAAATAAAGGAGGTTTAATTAACTCATAGTTCTGTACAGCTGGGGAGGCCTCAGGACACTTACAATCATGGTGGAAGGTGAAGGAGAAGCAAGTACCTTCTTTGCAAGAGGAAAAGAGAGCAAAGGAGGAATTGCAAAACCATCAGATCTTGTGAGAACTCACTCACCATCACAAGAACAGCATGGGGGAAACTGTCCCCATGATCCAATCACCTCCCACCAGGTCCCTCCCTTGACACGTGGGGATTACAATTCAAGATGAGATTTGGGTGGGAACACAGAGCCAAACCATATCAATAAGCCACTCCAGCCATCTGGGTATTTTGTTATAGCAGCCCAAGCAGGCTAGGACATGATGAATATGTGTATAAGGTGCATAAGAAATGTGTATGTTGCTTCACTATTCCCAACATCTACCTATTTATTAAAATGTGTGCATTGGGTCACTGTGCCTCTGTATCTACTTGTTGATAGAAATGTGTGTTGGGTCACTACGCCTAACTGAGGGGGAACTGAGGTTAGAAATTGACGGGGGGAAACTCAGTCTGGTTTTCCTCTGCTCTCACACCACAACAACCAACACAGAAGACTTCTGTGATCAAATGTGTGTGGGTTTTTCCCCACACACCAAGGGAGCAATCCGTTCTGCAGCAGACAACAACTGGGTGTCCTCCAGTTCAGTTCCGATGCCATCTGGAGCTAGCATCAGACCCCATAGAGTGAGGGCTCAGTCCCACAAGGCTGCCCTCTGCTTCTGGGGCAATCACAAGCCCCAGGTTATTTTGCCTGTGCTTTTTGATCCACCGGCTATAAACTGGGGTTCCATGACCCCCTCTTTGAGTTTGATTAATTTGCTAGGACTGCTCACAGAACTCAGGGAAACACTTAACCTTTACCAGTGTATTACAAAGGATATTTTAAAATATATAAATAAGCAGACAGATGAAGGATACATAGGTCGAGATCTGGAAAGATCCCAAGCACAGCTGCCTCTATCCCAGTGGAGCTGGGGTGTGCTACCCTCCCAGCATGTTCCTGAGGGCTGTCAGCCACTCAGTAAAGTACGAATCCATCAGTTTATCTTCATCCAAGGCCCAGCTGATAAGTATCCAGGAATAGGGGCCTCGTGAGTGGAAGGAGCAGGGGAAAGTACTATTTTTAAACAAGCCCAGGAGGGAGAAGTCAGGCTCAGATGGATGATCAACCAGAGGCCTCTGGCCAGCCACGAGGCGGCATGGAAGCTCCAGGCACATGAGGACAATGGAAAAGGAATATCCAAGAGAGTAGAAGACAGGATCAGCTGGCTTCCTGGTATTGCCAAGTGTCTGCCCAGCCTGGGATGTTTCAGTCTCACTTCTCCTGGGCCCATCTGTGAAGGTCATTAGAGAATTGGCTTTATTGACAATCCCACCTGAGCTGGTGGTGCCTGCCTCTATAGGTGACCGGCATGACACCCAGCTCAGTTCAGCCCCAGAGGAGGAGCACTTAACCTGCAGCTCAGCCCTGCCCCACCCTTGAGCACCAGAGGAAGGGCTAGTCAAGGGGGTCCAGTGGTTCAGAGAATAATGGTAGCCTGGGAACCTGGATCCCAGTCTCCAGCCCACACCAGCTTCCCAGTAGCTGTCATTACCTCTTGCAGACCTGCTGAGCTCCCTGAGTGTCCCATCTACCTTCTGCCTGTCATTACACTCTGCTTGGCCAGCCTGTGCCAGCCTGGCTGCGCCTCCTGCGTGCCCATCAGCCAGGCTGGATCTCCATGCATCTGCCTCACCTCTTTGATTTCTAGGCATGGCTTTTTTTTTTTTTTTTTTTTTTTGAGATGGAGTCTCACACTCTGTTGCCCAGGCTGGACTGCTGTGGCACAATCTCAGCTCACTGCAACCTCCATCTCCCAGGTTCAAGTGACTTGCCTGCCTCAGCCTCTGAGTAGCTGGGATTACAGCCATGTGCCGCCACACCTGGCTAAATTTTGTATTTTTAGTACAGACGGGGGTTTCACCATGTTGGCCAGGCTAGTCTTGAACTCCTGACCTCAAGTGATTCTCCCACCTCAGCCTCCCAAAGTGCTGGGATTACAGGCATGAACCACTATGCCTGGCTCTAGGCATGTCTCTTTACCCCAGAGCTCCATGTGGTCAAGAGGAAAATTGCTGTCAGCAAACATGTACCTGGGTTCTGCCGTGAGCCAGGCACTGTTGTAAGCACTTTCCCTGTGTGATCACATGGCCCCACAACAAACGTATACGACATGTACCACATATTAGCATTCCTGTTTTACAGATAAGAAACTGAGGCAAAGAGAGGGTAAGAAACTTGGTCAAGGGCACGCAGCTAGTATGTGTAGTACCAGAATTCACACTCTAAACCCTCGTGCTATGCTGAATCAGGCAATAAGGAGGCTGAGTAGTTCAGCACAGTGAGACACTTGCAAGACAGGGGAGTGATCACATACAGCAAGAAAGACAAAAGACTTCCAATGGTGAAAAAGGCATGATGCTTCCATTCTGGCCATTGCTGCCAGCCAGCATGAACACAGCCTCTCTGCATCAGGCTGGGACTCCAGTGATAGCAGGAAAAAGAGAAGCCTCTGTTAAGGAAAGAAGCCTTGTTATCAGAGCCGCCTGGCTCCATGCTGGGCTTTGAAGCTGCTTCCCAGCAAAGTTCTGTCGTGGGTCAGGCCCTGCCGAGACCACAGCCAAGGGTCCCTGCAGAGGTAGGAGGGAGCCAGCCCTGCTACAGCTCCAAAGCCAGTCTTGTGATCCTGTCATCTCCTCCTCTGCCTCCTCCTTTCCACCATCACTAACTTCTGCTTCCTTTTTGTTACCTGCCCTTGCTCCTCACTGGAATGTAAGCTCTGGTGGTCCATAGGCTTCCTCGGGTTGTTTTTCCTTTGCGGCATCCCAAGCACCTGGAACCATGGTAAGATACGGCAGAAGTACAATAGATGTTTATTAGATATACACATGGGAATGAATGAATGCAATAACACACACTCTTTCAATCGAATGGAGTCAAGTGAACTGGTCATTCTCCAAATTTGTTTTGCAGCCTTTGTGGACCTGCTCTGTGCCTAGGAGGTCAACTCCTCTGGCCTTCACTGCTCAGGCCCTGTGGCTGGTGGCTGCCTGTGCACCAGCAGTCAATGGGAAGACAAGACCAGAGAGGGTGGGGACCGGTTTTATCCATCCCTCAAAAGCTCCTCGCTGGGCTCAGATGACACCACTTCCTCCCTCCTTCCTTGGGGCGTAGGTGGCGGAGGGCAGTCATCCCCCTATTGCTGGCATCTGAGAGCCTCACCATCCCCTGTCAGTTCCTTATCCCCACCCACTGCTCAGGAAACTGCTTTCATCAACATCTCTTCATCTGCATGGTTTGGGATGAACTGCTTCTTGTTTGAATCCTGTTTGATACATTAGCAGCCCTCCTTTTGTGTGTTTATGATTTAGATCTCTTTTCTGTATGTACAAATGTGGTGTGCACTCAATTTTTTCTTTCTTCACTTATTTATTTTAAAAATGTTTTTAAAATTGTGGCTCTTTTTGTTTTTACATTTTCCTCAAGCACTGACATAACAATTGAAAGTGCCTTATATCTGCATTGTGGAGTGTGTGTGTCTGTGTGTGTGTGTGTGTGTGTACAGGTGCACATGACATTAAGGGAAAACTTTTTTTTTTATTTTACTTTAAGTTTTGGGATACACGTGCAGAACGTGCAGGTTTGTTACGTAGGTATACATGTGCCATGGTGGTTTGCTGCACCCATCAACTCATCATCTAGGCTTTAAGCCCCTCATGCAACGGAAAACTTTTGGCCGTAAAAAATTTAGAAATGTTTAAACAACAAACAGTATCTTAAACAAAACAACAAAGTCTTTAAAAATTACAAAATAAGAAAAAAAGTGGTTGCAAAATACTGACTCCCCTAAATCAATCTATGAATTTAGGGCTAATCTAATAACAACATTATGATGTTTGAGTGGGGAATTGTTGTTGCTAACGGGTTTTTCCCCTCGACTTTTTAAAACCAATCAAAATGTATTGTGGTGCCAGGTGCGGTGGCTCACACCTGTAATCCCAGCACTTTGGGATGGCCGAGGTGGGTGGAGCACGAGGTCGGGAGATCGAGACCATCCTGGCTAACACGGTGAAACCCCGTCTCTACTAAAAAAAAATACAAAAAATTAGCCGGGCATGGTGGTGGGCAACTGTAGTCCCAGCTACTTGGGAGGCTGAGGCAGGAGAATGGCGTGAACCCAGGAGGTGGAGCTTGCAGTGAGCAGAGATTGCACCACTGCACTGCAGCCTGGGTGTAAGAGCAAGACTCTGCCTCAAAAAAAAAAAAAAAAAAAAAGTGTATTGTGGTAAATATGAAATTACTTGAGGAAATGTCTAATAGCAGTCCCTAGCATACAGAAATGGTCTTTGTTGTTCTAAACATCTTTATTCTATGATAGTTTAAGTAATAGTGGACCCTCCATTTAAATTAAAATACAATATTTTGCTGGGCATGGTGGCTCATGCCTGTAATCTCAGCACTTTGGGAGGCCAACGTGGGTGGATTGCTTGAGGTCAGGAGTTTGATACCAGCCTGGGAAACATGGCAAATCTCCATCTCTACTAAAAATACAAAAATAAGCTGGGCGTAGTGGTGCACACCTGTAGTCCCAGCTACTCAGGAGGCTGGGGCCCGAGAATCTCTGGAACCCAGAAAGTGGAGGTTGCAGTGAGCCGTGATTGTGCCCCTGCCCTCCAGCCTAGGCAACAGAAAAAGACTGTCTCAAAAACAAAACAAAACAAAACAAGATTTCTATGGCCTAATTGTAGAGAGTTCAGCAACATGAAAAATAATGTATTCATAAGTGTTACATAAAATAAACCTTTATTTGAAAAATACTATCTTAAAGGCCGGGTGCAGTGGCTCGCGCCTGTAATCCCAGCACTTTGGGAGGCCAAGGCAGGTGGATCACATGAGGTTAGGAGTTCAAGACCAGTCTGATCAACATGGAGAAACCCCATCTCTACTAAAAATACACAAAATTAGCCGGGCATGGTGGTGCATACCTGTAATCCCAGCTACTCAGGAGGCTGAGGCAGGAGAATCACTTGAACCCGGGAGGCGAGATTGCAGTGAGCCAAGATTGCACCATTGCACTCCAGCCTGGGCAACAAGAGCAAAACTCCATCTAAAAACAAACAAACAAACAAACAAAAAAACTATCTTAAAATTATAATACTATGTCTACTCGAATAAGAGCAATGGTAGCATCCATTAAATAAGAGCAGCTGAACTAAAAAGAGATACATCAAAATCACTTTAAAGAGACAGCATAGGCGGATGTCCTGCTGTGGTTGTGGGTGTTCAGGGCCCCCCCTGCTGTGAGAGCTGAGTGAAATCTGCAGGTGACCCAGATCCTTGAGCCTCATAGCACCGTCCTCCTCCTTCCTGGAGAGCGTGATGATTCAGGGGACCCCCTGGTAGTTCTGGGCCTCTGTGCGTTGTGCTTGGAACAGCAGGAACAAAAAGGCCACTTGGGAAAGGTGAGACTTGAACTTGACATTAGCCAGGATTTTCCTGCTGCGATTATTTTTTTTTTTTTTCTTAGCACGTTGAGTTTTCTCTCAGTCAACAGAACTGCCATCCAATTTTCTTATACTGTTTCCTCATAGAAGAGAATCTCCTTTTGATAGAAGAAAGTTCTTCATCATTCTTTGTCCATGTCTTGGGCCATCTTCTTGTACAGGTTGTGAATCTGATGTGTGTAATTCACATTTCTACACACGCTGGGAAGTTTCTTCTTAATTTCCAAGCAGTGTATTTCCTCCTCAGCCATTTTCTCTGCCATTGCATTACATGTTCTGGATGTGATTTAGTCAGTATTTGAAGCTTCAGCTAAAAAGCTTCTATATCTCACTTTCAAGCTGTGAATTTTCACACTGCCAAAATGCTTCAGTTTGGGGCCTTTTTATTTGTCCTGCAAGCTCTTCATTCATTTTTATTTTCCTCGCACTATTTTCTGTATAGTTCTTCTTCTTTTCCTTCAGGCCTTTCAAAGGACACTTTAAGTCAAATCATCAATGTGACTCTTCAGATTAACTTCTGACCCGTAGATGGGTGGTCTTCAGCATGGTTCAGCCAAAGATTCCAACGGGCTCATTTTATCATTCACAGCCGGTTTCATTTGTGTGTTCAAGGGTTTCAGCATTTGTTCCTTTTTATCTCAAATTCTTTGCTTCCATGCTACAGTTTCTTGTTCAAGAAGTTCTGGACTTCACTGAAGGCCAGCGTCTTCAGAAGCACTGTCTCCAGAAAGAAAAGTGTTTTCATTCAAACCACCTGGCATCTCCTTCTGAAGTTGTTCTTTATGTATGTAGTGCTGAATTTCTGACGTGTATCATCTTTGTTCTCTCTTAAGAAATACAATTCTTGCAAGGCAAATCTACTTGAAACAAATTTCCTCAGTCTTTGTCTGGGAAAGTCTTTCTTCCTCCACTTTTGAAGGATAATTTTACTGGGTACAGAGGTCTAAGTTGGTGATTTTTTTTTCTTCTTTCAACTCTTTAAATAACTCTCTTCTTGCTTATATGGTTTCTGAAAAGACATCTGATGTAATTTTTATCTTTGTTCCTCTATAGGTAAGGTGCCTCCCCGCCGTCTGGCTTGCTTCAGGATTTTCTCTGTGCCTTTAATTTTCTGTAGTTTAAACATGAGATGCCTGGGTGTAGAGCTCTGATCTTCTGCACACGGCTTTATGACTACCAGATTTCTGTGGTTTTAAAGTGGGAATTTTCCCACATACACCAAATCATGTCAGGAAATTCTAAATCAGAAAAATAAGAGGTTCCCTCAGCATCTATAAATATTCCCCTTTATGTGAACAAGTTCCCAGACTTTTTTTTTTTTTTACTGGAAACCTGAGCCAAGGCACTCCACAGCCGTTCTGTCTATCCTTGGGCCCCACAAATAAACGCCTTGAATTATGTGGTGCTTTGGGTTTCAGCAGCACGTTTCGCCCAAACTAAACATGTGTGTGCACACATGCTTCTCAAGTGTCCTTCCCCGGGGAGACGGGTGGCCATAGAGAGGTTGATGGTGCTGCCTGCGTCAGGGCAAGGGTCAATGTGGCCGAGGGGATGGCTGTCCGCAGTCTCTGGACATGTGGGGATGCTGCGTGCTCCAGCTGCGTGTCAGGGGGACCAGGTATCAAGCAAGTTCGTGTCTTCATGTTTCACACATTGTGGAGCGGGGAGGCGGGGCATGCGGCCCAAGCACACAGCGCAGGGGCCAGGAAGGGAGTAACACCCCAGGCTAGAGCAATGTTTTGATTGACACCACATGTGTGGGGGTCCAGGTCACACCATGGAAGATGCGGAGAGTCCCTGGCCTTGGAGTGACCCCATTCACTTGGCCGGCATCTGTCCAGGGTGCATCTGTCAGCTCCCCTGCACAGCAGAGTTCCGCCTTTCTCACTCCTCGGCCTCCCACGGCGTGGAAGGGAAGCCTTGGGCTGTCTGTGTCCACACACCATCCTGTGCGGGGCCTAGCAGGCTCCTGAGCCAGGCCAGGGGGTACTTATTTCAAGATCTGGAAGAGCCGTCTATAGTTGAGTCCTGTGAACAATGGCAGGATGTCCTTTCAAGGTGCCCGGTGACAAGGGCCGCCACCCTCAGGAGAGTCTTGCAAGGAATGAAATCCAGACAAGTCTGTCAAGGGGAGGGGAGCCAGGCCCCTGCCTGCTCCGCTGCGCTGCTCCACGTACACACACACTCATGTGTACATGCTCACACACTCACATGTGTACACTCAAACACGTACAGTTACACACGTGTGCACTCACACACATGCATACACTCACACACTCATTGTACACACACTCACGCATATGTACACATGTACATGCACGTGTGCATTCACACGGTCACACTTATATGTACACACACTCACACGTACACACATGTGTACACTCACACATATACATACAAGTATCCCACTTGTGTATGCTCTCACACACGTTTACACTCACACTGTATACATTCACACACGTGTGCGCATACGCATACACTCACACAGATGTGTATGCTTACACACATCTATGCTCACACACTCGTGTACTCTCATACATGTATGCTGACACGTGTACATCACACACCTGTACACCTACACACTCACATGTATAGTCACACATTTGTGTGCTCACACTCACATGTGTATACACGTGCTTACAGTCACACATACACATGTGTATACTCACACGTGTACACTCACGTGTACACTAACATGCTCACATGTAGTCACACACATTTGTATGCTTACACTCATGTGTACATGCTCACACACATGTACACACATGTGTAAGTCACCACTCATATGTGTATACTTACACACATATGCATGCTCACACGTACTCACAAACTCATGTGTACACACGTGTATGCACACACACATATGTGCACGCTCACATATGTATGTGCTCACACACGTACACTCATACACAGGTGTGAATTCACTCAACACTCCCAGAACTTACCCACAGTCATACTCTTGCACATTTTCACACATATATAGACACATATGTATACTTATACACACATTCATGGACACACACAAACACATGTGCACTGTCATGCTCACACACTCACATGCACATACACACTCAAACACACACACTGTCACATATGTGCACACTGTCATGCTCCCAGGCATTCACTCACACACACCTCGTTTCCCTACTGGAGACAGAGCCCCACCTAAACAGGTCATTGACTTGTCTTGAACAAAGCCCTTCAAGTCAAACCTCTCCTTCTGCCCTGGCAGGACATAGCAGCCAGGCCAATCCACAGAGCGTGAATCAGGGAAGACCCCCTCAGCGAGACCACTCTAATTTTCTCGAAGCTACCGAGAGGCCGGCTTGCAGGTGGGCTACAGAACACCATCTGCTGGTTGGAGCGGGCTTCAGTACCAGCTCTGCCCAGCCGGGCGCCATGGGCTGGGGGACTCCAAGCCTAGTGTAAGCCTGTGTGAAGGGGGTTTCCCCGGGCAGCCCTCAAACAGCCGCCCCACCCACCCCCTTCTGCCCGCCCGGGTCCTCTTGCATGTCTCTTGGCCACTGTCATCAAGGTGATCAGCTTTTTTCCCTCGAAGCCCATATTCCTGGGATGCCAGACTTCCCAACACTTTTTCTGCCTGTCCCAGCGTCTCAGCTGTGGCTCGCTGTTGTTTGGGAGATTGCAGAGGACGAATTAAACCATTCGTTGCTCCTTCATTCTTTCTCTCATTCAGTAATAAACACTCACCTAGCACTCCTAGGAGCCAGGCTCTGCTCTGGGAGCTGAGAATACGGCAGTGAACAAAGCAGAGAGGGCTCTGCTCCCATGGAATGGATGTTTCAGTTGTGGGGTTGAGTGGAGGAGCAAAACATCAATAGAAGAAGAGCAGATGCCCATTCAGTATGATATTGGCCATGGGTTTGTCATAAATAGCTCTTATTGAGATATGTTCCATCAATACTTCTTATTGAGAATATTTAGCATGAAGGGATGTTGAATGTTATAGAAGGCTTTTCTTCTTCTATTGAGATAATCATGTGGTTTTTGTCATTGGTTCTGTTTATGTGATGGATTACATTTATTGATTTGCATACGTAGAACCAGCCTTGCATCCCGGGGATAACGCCGACTTGATTGTGATGGATAAGCTTTTTGATGTGCTCCTGGATTCGGTTTGACAGTATTTTATTGAGGATTGTGGCATTGATATTCATCAGGGATATTGGCCTCAAATTTTCTTTTTTTGTTGTGTCTCTGCCAGGTTTTGGTATTAGGATGATGCTGGCCTCATAAAATGAGTTAGGGAGGATTCCCTCTTTTTCTATTGTTTGGAATAGTTCCAAAAGGAATGGTGCCAGTGGCTCTTTGTACCTCTGGCAGAATTTGGCTGTGAATCTGTCTGGTCCTGGGCTTTTTTTGGTTGGTAGGCTATTAATTACTGCCTCAATTTCAGAACTTATTAGTCTATTCAGGGATTTGACTTCTTCCTGGTTTGGTCTTGGGAGGGTGTATGTGTCCAGGAATTTATCCATTTCTTCTAGATTTTCTAGTTTATTGGCGTAGAGGTGTTTATAGTATTCTCTGAGGTTAGTTTGTATTTCTGTGGTATCAGTGGTGATATCCCCTTTATCATTTTTTATTGTGTCTATTTGATTCTTCTCTCTTTTCTTCTTTATTAGTCTAGCTAGTGGTCCATCTATTTTGTTAATTTTTTCAAAAGCAGCTCCTGGATTCGGTGATTTTTTGAGGGGTTTTTCGCATCTCTACCTCCTTCAGTTCTGCTCTGATCTTAGTTATTTCTTGTCTTCTGCTAGCTTTTGAATTTGTTCACTCTTGCCTCTCTAGTTCTTTTAATTGTGATGTTAAGGTATCAATTCTGGATCTTTCCCACTTTCCCATGTGTGCATTTAGTGCTATGAATTTCCCTCTTAACACCATTTTAGCTGTGTCCTAAAGATTCTAGTATGTTGTCTCTTTGTTCTCATTGGTTTCAAGGAACTTCTTTATTTTTTCCCTAATTTCGTTATTTACCCAGTAGTCATTCAGGAGCAAGTTGTTCAATTTCCATGTAGTTGTGCAGTTTTGAGTGAGTTTCTTAATCCTGAGTTATAATTTGATTGCATTGTGGTCTGAGAGACTATTTGTTATGATTTCTGTTCTTTTGCATTTGCTGAGGCGTGTTTTACTTCCAATTACGTGGTTGATTTTAGAATACGTGCTGTGTGGCCCTGAGAAGAATGTATAGTCTGTCGATTTGGGGTGGAGAATTCTGTAGATGTCTATTAGGTCCACTTGGTCCCGAGCTAAGTTCAAGTCCTGAATATCCTTGTTAATTTTCTGTCTCATTGATCTGTCTAATATTGACAGTGGGGTGTTAAAGTCTCCCACTATTATTGTGTGGGAGTATAAGTCTTTGTAGGTCTCTAAGAACTTGTTTTATGAATCTGGGTGCTCCTGTATTGGGTGCATATATATTTACAATAGTTAGCTCTTCTTGTTGCATTGATCCCTTTACCTTTGAAAACCAGCACAAGACAAGGATGCCCTCTCTCACCACTCCTATTCAACATAGTATTGGAAGTTCTGGCCAGGGCAGTCAGGCAAGAGAAAGAAATAAAGTGTATTCAGATAGGAAGAGAGGAAGTCAAATTGTCTCCATTTGCAGATGACATGACTGTACATTTAGAATACCCCATCTTCTCAGCCCCAAAACTCCTCAAGCTGATAAGCAACTTCAGCAAAGTCTCAGGATACAAAATCAATGTGTAAAAATCACAAGCATTCCTATACACAAACAATAGACAAGCAGAGAACAAAATCGTGAGTGAACGCCCATTCACAATTGCTACAAAGAGAATAAAACTCCTAGGAATACAATTTACAAGGGACGTGAAGGACTTCTTCATGGAGAACTACAAAACCACTGCTCAAGGAAATAAAAGAGGACACAAACAAATGGAAAAACATTCCATTCTCATGGATAGGAAGAATCAATATCGTGAAAATAGCCATACTACCCAAAGTAATTTATAGATTCAATTTATAGATTCCCATCAACCTACCAGTGACTTTCTTTGCAGAATTAGAAAAAACTACTTAAAATTTCATATGGAACCAAAAAAGAGCTCTTATAGCCAAGACAATCCTAAGCAAAAAGAACAAAGCTGGAGGCATCACACTACCTGACTTCAAACTATACTACATGGCTACAGTAACCAAAACAGCATGTTACTGGTACCAAAACAGATGTATAGACCAATGGAACAGAACAGAGACCTCAGAAATAACACCACACATCTACAAAAATCTGATCTTCAACAAACCTGACAAACAAGAAATGGGGAAAGGATTTCCTATTTAATAAATTGTGCTGGGAAAACTGGCTAGCCATATGCAGAAAACAGAAACTGGACCCCTTCCTTACACCTTATACAAAAATTAACTCAAGATGGACTAAAGACTTAAATGTAAAACCCAAAATCATAAAAACCCTAAAAGAAAACCTAGGCGATACCATTCAGGACATAGGCATGGGTAAAGGCTTCATGACTAAAACACCAAAAGCAATGGCAACAAAAGCCAAAATTGACAAATGGGATCTAATCAAACTAAAGAGCTTCTGCACAGCAAAAGAAACTGTCATCAGCATGAAGAGGCATCCTACAGAATGGGATAAAATTTTTGCAAGCTACCCATCTGACAAAGATCTAATACTCAGAATCTACAAGAAACTTAAACAAATTTATAAGAAAAAAAAAAACAACCCCATCAAAAAGTGGGCAAAAGAAGACATCTTTTCAAAAGAAGACATTTATGCAGCCAACAAACATATGAAAAAAACCTCATCATCATTGGTCATTACAGAAATGCAAATCAAAACCAAAATGAGATACCATCTCATGTCAGTTAGAATGGCGATTAATAAAAAGTCAGGAAACCACAGATGCTGGCAAGGCTGTGGAGATATAGGAACGCTTTTACACTGTTGGTGGGAGTGTAAATTAGTTCAGCCATTGTGGAAGACAGTGTGGCGATTCCTCAAGGATCTAGAACCAGAAATACCATTTGACCCAGCAATCCCATTACTGGGTATATTCCCAAAGGATTATAAATCATTCTACTATAAAGACACATGCACGCATATGTTTATTGCAGCACTATTTACAATATTGCAAATACTTGGAACCAACCCAAATGCCCATCAATGATAGACTGGATAAAGAAAATGTGGCACATATACACCAGTGAATACTATGGAGCCATAAAAAAGAATGCATTCATGTCCGTTTGCAGGCACATGGATGAAGCTGGAAGCCATCATTCTCAGCAAATTAACACAGTGACGGAAAACCAAACACTGCATATTCTCACTCATAAGTGGGAGTTGAACAATGAGAACACATGGACACAGGGAGGGGAACATCACACACCGGGGCCTCCCAGGGCATGGGGGGAAAGGGGAGGGAGAGCATTAGGACAAATACCTAATGCATGTGGGGCTTAAAACCTAGATGATGGGTCGATGGGTGCAGCAAACCACCATGGCACATGTATACCTACGTAACAAACCTGTACATTCTGCACATGTATCCCAGAATGTAAAGTAAAATAAAAATTAAAAAAAAAAAGAAGTGGAGATGAAGCTGAGTGCTGTGGACAGACATAAAGTCTGGAGGAGGCACTGCGCCTTGGAGCAGGGGCTTTGGTGAAGGTGCCAGGGCAGGGCCTTGGCTTCCTCCCTGCTAAGGTGGGAAGCTGCGGGACAGTGCCAGGCTCATGCTCCCAAGGGGTCACTCTGGCTGAGGGCGGGACAAAGGTGGAAGAAGGGAGAACAGCCCAGGAAGAGGACGGTGGTGGCTTGGAGCAGGTGCTTGGGGCAGAGCTGGTGAGCAAGGGTTGGGCCTTCTGCCCAGGCACTTGACATAGGGGTCATTGCATGCCCGAGCCCTGCTCTTCATTTTCCCCGGGCACACAGCCCCTCACGCTCAGGCTTGGACTGCTCCATTTCAGTTCCTCCCCCTGACATCAACCCTTTCTCCTGATGTTGTCAGTGGGTTATTCAGGTTCTCGACTTAGCTGCTTAAGAGATTTTGAGAGTGAGTCAAAAGTGAAAGTAAGTAGTTTATTGCAAAGCGAAAAGTACACTCTGATAGCTGGGTCAGAGTGGGCTGCTCGAGATAATGAGACAGTGCCCACCGACATTGGGGAAGCTCCCTTTACGGGAGTCTTACACAATATTCATGAAGGGGTGGGAATGGGCATTGTTGTTAAGCATGCCGTGGGAGGTCTCCCAGATGCCCATGCACTATTGCTGTACATGCTAGCACGTACATCCCATGTCTCATTAGCATCTTAAATCTCTACCCAGGGGTGTGTGTTTTAGCATAAAATGAGCATGGTTCAGCTTAAGGACATTGGTCATGGACTTGTGCACCTGTGCAGGGTGGGGATTTTTCCATTTTGCCCCTGCTCCTCTCTGCTCCAGGATGTCTTAACCACGAGCCCCAGATGCAGTTTGTGCACTGTCGGGTGGTTTGTTCTCTCCATCAATTTGGCAAGTTTCCTGTTTCTCTTCAAGGGAGGCTATGACCACCCTCTCCAACCTACCTCCCGACACTCTGTCTTCCAGCTGCCCTAGTCCTCTAAACCCAACTGGCTGCATCTCCCATACTCCAGAGTCCTTGCCCTGTGGGCCTCGAACTCCAACCAGACACCGGGGAAGTCTGGTCACTTTCCCACTCCTGTTGCCCAGTGACAGGCCCAGAATTTGTATAGAGGAAAGTCTTGGGGGCAACATCTCATTGGAAGCAGGCCTTGAAGCCATTGATTCACTATGATGGAGATAATGTTGGTGGTCCATATCAAGGAAAGGTGGGGGAAGGGTGAAGACGGGTGCTAAAGCCCCTTCCCAAGCTGCCCTTGGTGTTGCTATTATATGCTCTGCTACTCACCACCCCTAGACCGGGAGCAACTTAGTGCTGTGATGTCACATCACTTTGGAAACCCCAGCTCCTAACTCAGGCCAGGCTCCCAGTAAGCAAAGACACGAAGGATGATTGGATCTCAGAATTTGATTGGCGTCCAGGCAAATGTGAAGAGAAGGAAATTGTCCTCATATTCAGACACTTCCTTGTATTCCAAACTATAGTCCATCCTAAAGCTCTGAGATTCATTGCAATAGAAGCCAACTCTAGCCCCTGGGGCCCACTAGGTCTCGCTGAATTCTCAGACGACATTTTATGTCACATTAATCTACTGCATGCACAAAAACACCTCAATCACTCCCATTCCAGCTAGACATGAATTGTTCTCAAGCCACTAATATCTTCTGCCACAGAGAATCTTTTCTGATGCTTTCTTCATAAAATAAGATTTAAACTCTCCTGTGCCTGTGGGGTATATGTGTAGGGGGAGAATGGGAAGGCACACGAGAAATGGTCTTTGATAAGAGCGTGATTTGACCAGGAATACTTCAGTGATGAAGTATCACATGTTAGAGGGTCAGGGACATTTTGCTGAGCTATTTCAGTATACATTCAGCTTCTCTGAGCTGAGACTAAATTTGCAGGACAGATCCAGTCAAAATGTGAGCTGGACACATTTAGCTTCTTTATGAAGGCTATTGCTGAAGCTCGATGATGTCAAGCAATCAATTCTGAATTATCCACTTTAATCCAATTAAATAAACTTATGTATCTTATAGCAAGATACCCTGTTAGGTGCTAGGGAGGGATGCTGAAATCCCTGCCCTTGAAGGACTCGTAATTGGGTTGAGAGTCAGATGCCCCACAGCAAGCTCTAATGCAAGACAAATTAAGCAAAAAAGGACACCCCTTGAAATTACTAGAAGCATACAGAGGACCCAGGTGGACTTCATGGAGGTGGTGGCACTTGAGCTGGTCTTTGAAGGAAGGTGAGATCATGCTCAGGTGAAGGTGTGGTGGAGAACGCTGCAGATAGAACCAGCCTGTGAAGTAAGGACCTATGCTGATGGATGTTCCGTTGTGAAGGTTCAAAATGGCGGGGGGGAGGATCAATTGTTTGGGGAGGGAGGGTGGAAAAGAAGGGCATCATCAGGTGATGTTAAGGGAACATCTGCAAAAGGGCAGGCATGGGGTAGCCCAAAGGGGTCCAGCAATTCTTGAGTGTCATGTGGACCCTGGAGAAGATGAGAGAGAATGCTGGTCCTCCACCCTCCAAGGCTGATGTAACAGCCTTCAGCATCTTACATCTGTGCTCACTTTCTTTACTCTTTAACCTAACAGAGGACCCCTCCTTTATCTTCCCAAGGCCATTTAGCATCTGATGTGCAGACTATAATAAGAAAAACCTAGAATCATATAGAAAAACCTTCCCCAAACTAGGAGGGAGCCAAGAGACCACAGAATGACTCGGATACGAGTCATTCTTAGTGAGTAGATTAGTTTATTAGAACTTACGTGTGAGGCTCTCCTGGATGGCAGCAGAATAGCTTTAGAGATCTGCACTGCCTCCTATCCTTTAGCTAATTTTCTGGCTCTTTGCCCACTGTGTGTGTGTGATGGGACTGTTTTCCTTGATGGGTTCTCAGATACACTACAAGATGTTTGGGTTATCAGGGACATCTGCCCTTAGGCTGGGCATGATGGCTTTGGCTCATCAACTGGCCTTCAGGGTTCAGGCAGTGGACATACACCCTTAAGTAACCTGGTAGGGGGCCTGCCACACTGCACTGACAAGCATAGGGTAACCTGGTTGTTGACTTTGCCCAGTACTAGCTGGGTGACGTTAGGAACCTACTGTCTCTATCTGAGTCAACTTCCTTGTGTGTCTGTCAGTGATGGCAATACCTGCTTCCCAGGACTGTTGTGAGTGTTAAATGAAGTAATGCACGTAAGGGGACAAATAAGTAAGTGGTGGCTGCCATTATATCAGCCTGCACAGACAAGGGACCGTCACTCAACAGCTCTATATATATCAATGCAAGCGTCCACAGTGGTTGATCACAAGCACTTGAAGCATAACCAGTGGTTTCTTTGTGTGGCCTGGCTGTTATTAATAACAGCCAGTTTATTAATAATGCTGATGTTGGCCTCTGGGCTTTGGCAAACCCTTTTGATCAAAGCATGAATCGACTCGGCAACTGTAATGAACTGCTCACATGCTGAGGCAGAACCCACTCATCCCCTTATCAGTCTGTTCTTGACACAATGTACTTTACTATGACATTATCAAAAGCAGCCTCAACTTGGCTTTCTCATAGAAAGCAACTCCCCACCCTCAAAAAAGGCAGTTTCTGTGACTGCAAAGAGCACAGTGTATTTTATGGGTGGTACGAAATGGATGAAAGAGGGTCAGGAAGACCTAAGCTTGGGACATGGTGTGGCAAACACCATTAGCTGAATCATCAGCAGTCATTCCATTTAATTTCCTGCAAAAATAAAAACTTAACAATGGACTTTGCAGGTAAGTGGGTGAGCATACAAAAACACTGCACCCTAGAGAATGAGTCATGATTGGCCAAGCCTATCTTGCAATCACCTTCCCTTTGATTAGTGATTGGTCTTGAAGTGAGCATGTGACACCTTGCTGGCCAATGAGAGATAGGAGGAGTCTGCTGGGGACTTTCTGGGAAAGACACTTCATTTGCAATCAAGAGTGAGGCTCAGTAAGGACCGCTTTTAGGCACCTACTTTTTGTCTTCTATCCAGTCATTTGTGGGACATTCCCAGTCCCATATTGCAAGCTCACAAAGAACAGGGATAATGTCTTAGTCACACTTTTACCCCTCAAGTTCCTGGTTCAGGTGAGATGTTTAAATATTGAATGATCACACAGGTATTTGATACATATTTCTTGTTTGAAAAAAATTGCTCTAACAGCAATGGTTCTCAACCATGGATGGTTCCCCACCTCCACCGCCCCAGGGACATTTGACAATGTCTGGTGACGTTTTTGTTTGTCATGAGTGGCTGGGTGTAGCGGGTGCTACTGGCATCTGGTGGGTAGAGGCCAGGGATGCAGCTCAACATCTTACAAGGCACAGAACAGCCCCACTCCAAAGAATGATCAAATCCAGAATGTCAATGGGCCAACGTTGAAGATCCCTGCTCCAGACAACCAAATAGGAATGCATTCTCTAGATTCCTTTTGGTAAGGCTGAAATAAATGTTTGAAATTTTTTTAAGGGTAAAATTGTAAGACACTAGACCCAGGATCATCTTAGCTGATTAACAAACATACATGAACTGTTCTCTGTCAGTGGGGAGAACCCTGTGTAGTTAGTCTATGCTTCCTCAACACACCAGCAGCATCTCATGGCAAGAAGCTCCAAGGTGATTCTTCAATAAAGAGGTGGGTACAGCTGGGGCCTCCCAACCTCAGGGTCGTGTTCTGTAGCTTACAGGTGCAGTGAGTCATGGTAGCCACAATTCTGGGCCACGTAGGGGGATATCTACTGAGGGGGATGCTGGGAACTAAAATCTTTCCCTTCGTTACTCAGAAGAATGACCTCCTAACCAACAAAGCGCAGCCTGTGAGGAACATTTCTCCTGTGGCCTTTGAGGCAGGGAGGGCCCAGAAGAACACATTGGGTAGACTGTCTCTGGCAAAGGCTATGTGGCAGGGCCTCCTGCAGCGTTGGGCAGTGACCTGGGGGCTGCTTGAAGAAGATCAGAAGATGGCTAGTCTGGACATGCTGAACAGGATGGAGGCCCAGCCCCCGCCAGTGGACAGAGTCCTCCCTGGGGCCTGAGGATGACGGGTCTGCCCCTCCCAGGCTCTCATCCCACCCAGCTTGTATGGCAGCTTGTTTTCTTTTCACCCCCAGAAAAGCAGCCCTTGCTGTTTCTTCTGCCTGATTTCACAGTCTTGGGTGATTAGTGAGCCTCTACCCTGGCCCTTCTGGAAAATGCAACCCTGGTCTGTACAATACAGGCAGAATTCCTTGTGGAAGCATGGTTTCTGTGTGTTGGCTCTCTCCTCCCCCACCAGTTGGCCAGTGCAAGTCTAGCTCACAAGCAAGGTACTTCCACACATCATGAGCGTGGTGGGGCTGTCTCTTCTCACACGTGTTGAATCCCACTTTTAGTTCCAGGAACACTTTGGCCAACAAAGATTGTCTCTGGATTACCATTTTCCTAGTTAAGTCCCGGACTTCCCTGGATGAAGATGAGATGAAGGAGGAAGAGGGTGCAGGTGTTCTCACCCTGCCTGAGCAGACAGGAAAACTCACACTCCCTCTAGAGAAGGCCCCAGGGGCTCCTGGGCTGTCTGGTGAGTTTCCATTTAGGATTTTAGAAACAGATGCTGGGCTTGGGTAAGAGTCTGGAATAGCCGAGGTCCATCTTAACAGCCTTCACCTCTCCCTGTCTCCTCCCAGGTCTGGGGCCCCCTGCTTCCATGCTATAAGCGCTGCTCCTGCCTGAGACACAGGGGACCTAATAAATGCATGCAAACTGAGGCACCAATGACATCATGCTACCTTTTCAGGATTTAAAAAGCAGCAAGGGGCCTCTAAAAATGCTATCCTAGACTCTGCCGTCAGAGTGGAAACAGTTTTGTTTTGGGTCTTGGGAAATGTTCCCTAATTATTCCATTCTCTGGATTCTCTGTTCATCAAACCTCCAGCTTCCCTTCACACACCCTAACCTCCCGCACACAAAATTGGGAACTCCAACATCTGTAGCGTCAGACAGGCTGAGGCCTTCCCGGTATGTCTGGGGGCGGGGGGCGGGGGGAGCAGGGGAACAATTGTTAGGAGTATCTTCCAGCAATTCTGCTTCAGCTGCACGTGACACTGAGCAGTGCTTACCCCTGCGAGGAGGAAAGTGCATGAGGGAGAAACCTCCTCTTCATTTCCTGGGGCTCAGTGGCCACCAGCACCAGCAGCAGCTTTGACCACATGCTGGAGCCCATCATCTCCAGAAGAGTCCGTTAGTGAGACCTCTGTGGCTGTCAACCAAGCACTATGGACCAAAGATACACATGCATGCATGCACATCCCACAGGTGGCTAGCACTACAGCAGAATGGGAAGAAAGGGGTCATCTGAATGAATGACTTGGAAGAACCTCATGCAATTTAGCAGCTTTCTCTCTCCAGATATTACTCTGGATCACCCACAGAACGGATAAGAAGGGGCAAGTTCTCTGTAGCTACAAGGGGCTCAGTCGTATAGCTGATGGAGGGGAGGGTGTTTGGGTTCATGAAGGCCTGGGCTTTCAAAACCCTTTCCCTGGGAATATGGTCCTCTGGATATGCTATGATAAATGGTCATGCCGGTGACTTCCATCTATCCTCCTGCCTTCGGCACTAAACCCTGCAAGGTGGGCCTGACCCACGTAGGCTGTATCACAACCTCCCTCCACTCTGGCTTCCAGTGGGAGGCACCAGCGCAGTGAAAGGGAGCAGAGGACGGATAAGAGAGAGAGCTCCAGATATTTATTTTCCCAGTTCCTTTTCTGTTGAGTTGCTCAAAATTGGCTGTGTCAAGCCAGCAGATGACACAGCCCCTTTCAGATAGCCCTTGCTGTTCTGCTGCCCTCTTTGATTGGGGGTAACCACTTTCTGTCTTTGCCCCTCCAAGAAAGGGGTGTGTACTAGTCCATTTGCCCTGCTACAAAGAAATACCTGAGGCTGGATCATCTATAAAGAAAAAGGTTTATTTGGCTCATAGTTCTGCAGGCTGTAGAGGAAACAGCACTGGCATCTGCTTCTGTGAGGGGCTCAGGAAGATTGCAATCATGGTGGAAGGTGAAGGGGAGCCGGACTGTCTCATGGCGAGAGAGGGAGCAAGAGAGAGGGGGAGGAGGTGCCATGCTGTTTTTAAACAGCTAGATCTCTTGTGAACTCATAGAGTGAGAACTCACTTTACCACTATAAAGACAGTGCCAAGCTACTCGTGAGGGATCACCCTGTGACCCAAATACCTCCCAGTAGACTCCACCTCCAACATTGCGGATCACATTTCAACATGAGATTTGGAGGGAAGAAACATCCAAACCATGTCAGGGTAGTAACAGCACTCTGCTCTTGCTGGCCCCCGGGCTTCTGCACTGTCTTCTGTGGTTTCTCTAAACCAGTCCACATCTTTGTCAATAGGTTTTTTCTTTTAAGCAAACATCCCTCAGTTTGGGTATGCCCATGCCAGGACCTAGATAGAGTGGACCTGGATAGAATGGACCCAGATAGAGTGGATCTGGATGGAGTGGATCTGAATGGAGTGGACCTGGATAGAGTGGACCCAGATAGAGTGGACCTGGATGGAGTGGATGGAGTGGATCTGAATGGAGTGGACCTGGATGCAGTGGACCCGGATGGAGTGGACCCAGATGGAGTGGACCTGAATGGAGTGGATCTGGATGAAGTGGATCTAGATGGAGTGGATCTGGATGAAGTGGATCTGGATGGAGTTCACCTGAATGGAGTGGACCTAGATATAGTGGATCTGGATGAAGCGGACCCAGATGGAGTGGACCCGGATGGAGTGGACCCAGATGGAGTGGACCTGGATGGAGTGGATCTGGATGGAGTGGACTTGGATGGAGTGGATCTGGATGGAATGGACCTGGATGGAGTGGATCTGGATGAAGTGGATCTGGATGGAGTGGACCTGGATGGAGTGGATCTGGATAGAGTGGACTTGGTTAGTGGATCTGGTGATGAATGGAGTGATAGGCTGGAAGATAGGTGATCTGGATGTAGTGGATCTAGGAGGCTAGGCATGAGCGATATAGTAATGAGTGGCTTGTGGGAAGGAGTATCCAGGTGGTTCTGGATACAGTGGATCTGGATACAGTGGATCTGGATGGAGTGGACCTGGATGGAGTGGACCTGGATGGAGTGGATCTGGATGGAGTGCACCTGGATGGAGTGGATCTGGATGGAATGGACCTGGATGGAGTGGACTCAGATGGAGGGACCCAGATGGAGTGGACCCGGATGGAGCGAATCCAGATGGAGTGCACCTGGATGGAGCACACCTGGATGGAGTTCTCTTGGATGGAGTGGACCGGGATGGAGTAGACCTGGATACAGTGGACCTGGATGGAGAGGAGCTGGATACAGTGGACCTGGATGGAGTGGACTCGGATGGAGAGGACCTGGATGGAGTGGATCTGGATGGAGTGGATCTCGATGGAGTGGACTTGGATGAAATAGACCTGGGTGGAATAGACCTGGATGGAGGATATGGAGCCTGATGTGAACCATCACTGTGATTAAAATAACATGGTATTTTCACCCTTCTAGCTCATTTCCACCCCTCACCTGATACCGAACTAGCCAGCAAGACCTCCTCTCATTCATTCTGGTTTTGCCTCAAGAATTAACAAGCCACACCTATTTCAGCAACTGCCCCAGTGCGTATCCTCTTTAACAGGCAGAGGTAGAACTCAGACTTCTTCCATGTGAAGCAGGAATCCTCTACCCCTTATTCTTCAGTTGTAGAGGAAGGGGAAAGATGTTAAAGAGAGAATGACAAAGTCCACTAAAATATTATATTTGATTCCTGGGAGAGTATCTTCCTAACAATTCTGTGTCCTTGAAGTTACCACTTCCCCAGAAAACATTGTCGTTCTGTCCTCACTGGGGTAGAGGCACCCTAAGGGCAGACATGTTTGTAATGTTCATTTCTTTTTTTTTTTCTTTTTTTTTTTTTTATTATACTTTAGGGTTTTAGGGTACATGTGCACAATGTGCAGGTTTGTTACATATGTATCCATGTGCCATGTTGATTTCCTGCACCCATTAACTCGTCATTTAGCATTAAGTGTATCTCCTAATGCTGTCCCTCCCCCCTCCCCCCACCCCACA
Organism: Hylobates moloch; assembly: GCF_009828535.3. NCBI lineage: Eukaryota > Metazoa > Chordata > Mammalia > Primates > Hylobatidae > Hylobates > Hylobates moloch. The sequence goes on from NW_026652289.1 coordinate 14,052,277, forward strand.
ACAGTCCCCGGAGTGTGATGTTCCCCTTCCTGTGTCCATGAGTTCTCATTGTTCAATTCCCACCTATGAGTGAGAACATGCGGTGTTTGGTTTTTTGTCCTTGCGATAGTTTACTGAGAATGATGTTTTCCAGTTTCATCCATGTCCCTACAAAGGACACGAACTCATCATTTTCTATGGCTGTGTAGTATTCCATGGTGTATATGTGCCACATTTTCTTAATCCAGTCTATCGTTGTTGGACATTTGGGTTGGTTCCAACTCTTTGCTATTGTGAATAGTGCCGCAATAAACATACGTGTGCATGTGTCTTTATAGCAGCATGATTTATAGTCCGTTGGGTATATACCCAGTAATGGGATGGCTGGGTCAAATGGTATTTCT
>NW_026652289.1:14062636-14073531 GCF_009828535.3 Hylobates moloch
TGGCCATTCTAACTGGTGTGAGATGGTATCTCACTGTGGTTTTGATTTGCATTTCTCTGATGGCCAGTGATGATGAGCATTTCTTCATGTGTTTTTTGGCTGCATAAATGTCTTCTTTTGAGAAGTGTCTGTTTTAAAAGCAAACTTGACATCCAACTAAGGGACGAACCCAGCTATGGTGACCTTTAAGGAAGGGAAGAGGAAGGTGTGGGCAGGGCTCCCTGAGGCTCCCGCAGTAGCATTTGCTCCGTCACAGACCCGAAAGGAGACTGAATGTTCAGGCAAATGTTGCGCCAGAGACAACCCTTGGCCTTAGCAATTCCTAAGCAAAAGGAAGATTGAGAATGCCAGAATCTGACTACTTAGTTTGCTTATCCCAAACTATACTACCAGTATTTTACTTTTTAAATGAGACAGGGACACTGGGACCATCTATACTTTGTTCTCAGAGGAAGTTTCACCTAAGAGGAGGTCAGGGGATCCAAGACTAAAGGTCCTCTCCCTTTACCTGGAATGATTAAAAGCAAAACAAATTATTATAGGAATCGCTTCTCAGCGTTTCGGCTAAGATCAAGAGTAGTAAGTTATTAGAGGAGAAGAGGGACTTATCCTAAGAGACTTGACATGGCCTTCGAGGAAAAATAGGAGTGGGGTGGAGGGAATCTAGTCCTGGGGAAAGAAAAGTGAGAGGGGGCTGGGGCAGGGCTTGAGAACTGTGCTCCCCACCGAGTTTCACCTCTCCCCCTTCATCCCCTACTGTGCACTTCTTCTCTTTCCCTTAATAATTCTCCATAATTCTGAAATGATTCTAGGAGAGAGTTAAGAAAACAGATGTGGGTCGAAGGCTCTGGAAGAATTGCAAATGGTTAAACAACATAAGATGTTCAACCTTGCCAGGCTCAGCGGCTCATGCCTATAATCCCAGTACTTTGGGAGGTCGAGGCCGGCAGATCACCTGAGGTCAGGAGTTCGAGACCAGCCTGGCCAACATGGTGAAACCCCGTCTCTACTTAAAATACAAAAATTAGCCAGGTGTGGTGGTAGGCACCTGTAATCCAAGCTACTTGGGAGGCTGAGGCAGGAGAATTGCTTGAAACTGGGAGACAGAGGTTGCAGCAGTGAGCCAAGATCGTGCCATTGCACTCCAGCCTAGGGGACAAGAGTGAGACTTCATCTCAAAAAAAAAAAAAAAAAAAAAAAAGATGTTCAACCTCACAAGTAACTCCAGAAATAGGAATGAAAAACAAAATGATTCCTTGGGAAAAAACAACAGAGGGATATGGTTTTCACTCTTACCAAATAAGGTAACTTTAAGCCTGTAACTTGCTGGGTATGCCTCAAGATGTAAATGATTCTGATTTTGAGTTTTTTTAATGATAGTGAAATAATATTATACCAACAAAAGCTGCAGGTATTTGGAATTTAATAAAAGCACGGTAGCTAGAATCTATTGAAATCATAACTCAAGGCAGTTTTGTGAGACGACAGTGCTTTCTTTTTGCCATTGGTCATTTGGAGATTTCATTTGGTGAAATCGAAGCCGACAACAGCACTGAATTTTATAGGAGAAAGCTATCCAGTCTCTGTGTTGCTCAGACTCTCCCGCACTCTACTGGCCTGTGCAGCCCTGAGCCTGAGTCGGAATAATAGAACTAATAAGCTGTCAAAACTTAGGTACCTTCCTTGTTAGCAGCTCTTCTTCCGTCCCTGTTCACAGAAAACTGGGATTTGGAGGTACAGTGAAGAGGCTGGATTTCTTCTGAAATGACAGCTTAGCATCGTCTAAGAACAGGAATATGCAAGATGAAATGTTCACATGTCCCTTTCAGCCTTCATTTGTTGAAGGACAGATTTTATTCTGTATGCCGGAATGAATTTCCTATTCCCCTTTTTTCTCGACTTCCTCTAATTCCACTAAAAAAGAGGAAGTGGTTAAGAAATGAAGCTCTTGCGTCGCAGAAATGCCATAAAGCATTGTTCTTGTGCTTTGGTCTATCCACATCCTACCTCCCAAAGTGGCAGTTCTACAAGATATCAGGGTTCCAGGATGAGGGACGGCCCCAGGGAATCAGGCCAATCCCTTGGAAAGTTTTGCAGTAGTTCTGAATGGTGAAAAGGGGAAAATTACTGCATTGTGATCATTAAGGATTCTCCAACCATGTTCTGGGCAGAATTAGTGCAGGAAGGTTTGGTAGGATTTCACTGGCCACCAGCATCGTGACCATCAGGGCAGTTCACCAAAACATTTAAATCAAAGAACAAGACGATGTGAAACAAATACTGGCAAAACCTCCCACCTTGGTCTTCTTTTATAAACTGGTCTAAGTTGTTATAGTGGTACATTTGGCCTCAAGCCTTTGAAACTAACAAGCTGGGGATTATGGCCAGCAGGGAGGACTGCAAATATAGGCCTTGCCTTAAAATTCCCAATTGTGTCTGCCCAGGAGCTGTTGGCACCACATGGACGGGGCGGGCTGGGTGCCAGAGCAGCCTGCCTGTTCCCGGCTACAGATTATGGTGTCTGTGCAGCTGCCTTTCATTCACAGCTTCCCTGAATGGTGCCAAAGTTAATTCCTCCAGGAATAGCCCCACCAGTCACAATGAAGGGGGGTAATGCCCAGGATGCCCCCACCATTCTCTCTCCTGGAACGGGCTTGCTGCCATCAATAGCCAAAGGGAGAGGTCAGGCAGCAGAAAAGCTTGGGAGGCCCTGGAAACCCCCTCAGCTTCTCCACAACAGTGCTGGTCTCATCTGTTGCAGCCAAGGCGAGAGTCCCACATCATCCATATGAGTACAGAGACATGAACCTGATGCCAAGGGCAGGATGACCACTCAGAAAGGCTCCTATGACTTGATAGTGTGTCTATGACCCACCTTCATGGGGACTTCAGTGCTAAAACTGGGAAAGGCCTGGGCAAACTGGGATGCGGTTGTCCCCCTGCCTAGAGGACCCCATGCCCTGTATTTCTCTATAAAGCCTCAGGTGGGAACCCTGCAAGCCTGTATTCCACCCTGGGAAGACCAGCATGCTGTGCATTGGCTCCAGGGAGCACCATGCAGTCCCCGGCACTTCCAACTCTATGTTCTTTGCAGGCGAAGCAGCTCTATTAGCAGGTGTCTGAAGAAGGTTGCAGGTGCGAGCAGGTAGAAGGAAAGCACACAGAAGCTGGGGGATGCACACACAAAATGGGTAAAAGCGATCCTTGGAGGTCTGGGCAGGGCACCGGGAGTGTCCTGGGGTGCTCTTACCCTCCCACTGGACGGATGAGCAAAGTGAGGTACAGGGACATTAAGTAACTTGCCCAACATTAAAGAGCTTTGGTTTAGATGCCTTGATTTGGAACTTCTGGCCACCAGAACTGTGAGAGAATAAAATGTGTTGCTCTAGGCCACCCTGCTAGTGGTACTTTATTACAGCAGCCACTGAAAACTCTGGTAGGAGGGATCCGTGATGATGGACTTGGAGGCATGGTTGCAAGCGTTGTTTCACTGAACAGACACAGCAGGGGCAGCTGCTGGGGTATTGAGGTCGAGGTCAAACACGGTCACTGCTGGAGCAATTCTGTAATCAGCCATGGTTAGCTGAAACCTCATTCTCTATGCAAACCCCAAATGACTGTTTTCCCTTTTGAACCTCAAGAACACATGCTAGAAATCAGTGCTCCCTGTCAGCCAGCCTCTTATGGTGAGATTTCCAGGTCTGGTGGCTTATTGCACCAATAAGCTAATAAGGAGACTGGCAATGCCAAACACACATCAGGGAGCCTCTGTCCTCCCACTGTGCACCCCTGTTCCAGGTCACTAGGCTTGAGAAGTCACCCAGAACACAGGAAACCCAGTGACCTGCCGGACTCGCAGCCCAGGGAGAGGGAAATTGGGCATCTTGGAAACTCCTCCCTGCTCCTTCAAGTTCACTCACAGTAGGGAAGCCAGGGCCCCTTGAGTCCCTAGAGTAGTCAGACTCACAGAGACAGAAAGTAGAACGGGAGTTGCCAAAGCCTGTGGGGAGAGGGAATGTGAAGTTGTTTAATTGGCACAGAGTTTTCATTTTGGAAGATGGAAAAAAGGTCTGGAGATGGATGCTGGCGATGGCAGCATAACACTGTGAATGGTTTTTTTGTTGTTGTTTTTATTTTATTGTATTGTATTGAGAGAGAGCCTCACTCTGTCTCCCAGACTGGGGTGCAGTGACACAATCTCGGCTCACTACAACCTCCGCCTCCCGGGTTCAAGCGATTCTCTTGCCTCAGTCTCCCGAGTAGCTGGGATTATAGGCGCCCACCACCACGCCTGGCTAATTTTTGTATTTTTAGTAGAGATGGGGTTTCTCCATGTTGGCCAGGCTGGTCTTGAACTCCTGACCTCAGGTGATCCACCTGCCTCGGCCTCCCAAATTTCTGGGATTACAGGCATGAGCCACCGCGCCTGGCCTGAATGTTCTTAACGCCACTGAGCTGTGCACTTTAACATCTTTAAAATGGTCAATTTTGTGTTACTTGTATTTAAAAAAATTTTTTAAATGTTATCGCTGTGGAACCTGGGGAAGAGTACAGAGGAATTTTCTGTACTCCTTTTGCCACTTATATGTGAGTCTAAAATTATTTCAAAATAAAAATTTTTTTAAGTGAACAAACCATATAAAAGGGTAACACATGCATTTCTAAATGTATAGAAAAAAATTATAAGAGGATACACTAAATTAGGTCATGGGATTTGGTGGTAACTTTTTTTTTTTTTTTTCTGCTCTTCTGGGCTTATTAACTATCACAATTAGGGTGAAAAAAACTTTTAGGAAGTCGCTGGCTGCCTTTCCAGTAACACGTAAAAATGTTATTCTCTTTTTGACATTCAAGGACCACAACGAAGTCACAGCTTAAAATCTCCAACAATCTTCACAATGCCCAGCATGTTTTAGAGGCAAATAAATTTTTGTTGAAGAAATTGTAATCACTATTCCTATTATAATCATGCTAAGATGAAAACCAGACAGACCAGTGGCTATTAAAGGAAACAAAAGGCATCAGTCCCAGCCGATGCTATATCCTGGGCAGGAAAGAATGTCATCGCCATAAACAAACTAGTGGCCTTCGCCACTGGCGATCAGGAAACTTTTCTATAAAGTTCATCACAACATCGGGGCTCTGGTATCTTTTATCAGATCCTCTGTCCCTTTCCACGCTCCCACCCCCAAGCCAGCCCACCCCACAAATTTCAGAGAAAAGTTTTCTCTAGAGTCACTGTGGGAAAGTTTGAACAACATTTCTCACCCCCTAGCTAGCTGGCTGTTTTGGATTGAATTGTTATCTCCCTTAAATCGATATGTTGAGGTGAGAATGAGACCTTGTTGGAAGATGGAGTTCTGTTATAGACCGAATATTTGTGTCCCCCCAAATTTATATGTTGAAACCCTAGACCCAAGGTGATGGTATTAGGAGGTAGAACCTTAGGGCTAAATTTGGTCATGAGAATGGAGGCTCCATGATGAGATTAGTGCCCCTATTAGAAAAGGAAGACATTAGATCTCTCTCTTTCTCTGCTGTGTGAGGACACAGGGAGAGAGGAGAGGAATCTCACTGGAACTCAGCCATGCCAGCACCCTGACCTTGGATTTCGAAACCTCCAGAATTGTGAGAAATAGATGTCTGTCGTTTAAGCCACTCAAACTATGGTACTTTGTTATCACAGCCCAAGCAGAATAAGACAGGGTCTTGAGAGAGGTAATCAAGTTAAAACGAAGTCATCAGGGTGGTTCCTAATTCAATATGCCTGGCCTCACAAAGTGCTGGGATTATAGGCGTGAGCCACCACACCTGGCCCCCTGGTGTTCTTATAAAAGGAGAAGTTTGGACGCAGAGACAGACATGCACGAGTGGGGCCCTCAGAGAAGACAGCAGATGCACGGTAAGGAGCACCCTGAGCATGGCTAAAGCACAAAGTTGCAGGCAAAAAAGAGTAAAAGCTGAGCTTGGAAGGTGAGCAGGGGCCACACTGCACTGGGCCCCATATTCTTGCTAAGGAGTGAGGACGTTAGCTGAGAGTTATTCCAGAGGCACCAAAGATGTTAAGCTTTAATGTTTAACGTCAAACATTAAGGATTGACATGGTCAAAGTTTAATATTGGTTAAGAGCAGTGGCCAGTTGGACAAGGGATAGATTTGAGAAAGCCCATCAGATGGTTGCTGTGATAGGCTTGGCCAGAGGCAGCAAAGGCCTGTGTGATGGCTACTGAAGAACGGGAGAGGCTTCAGTGAGGATGGGACAGAGCAAACTCCTGAGGCTTGTTGAATGTGGGAACCGAGGGAGAAGAGAACCAAGCACAGGATTCTGGCTTGGGGGCCTCTGGGAAATATAGATAGAGGCCATAGGCATGGGAGCAGATTTAGAGGCAAAACAGGCAAAACGGGGCCGGGCACGGTGGCTCACGCCTGTAATCCCAGCACTTTGGGAGGCCAAGGTGGGTGGATCACCTGAGGTCAGGAGTTCGAGACCAGCCTGACCAACATGGAGAAACCCCATCTCTACTAAAAATAGAAAATTAGCTGGGCCTGGTGGCGCATGCCTGTAATCCCAGCACTTTGGGAGGCCAAGGTGGGTGGATCACCTGAGGTTGGGAGTTCGAGACCAGCCTGACCAACATGGAGAAACCCCATCTCTGTTAAAAATACAAAATTAGCTGGGTGTGGTGGCGCATGCCTGTAATCCCAGCTACTCGGGAGACTGAGGCAGGAGAGTCACTTGAACCCGGGAGGCGGAGGTTGTGGCCAGCCAAGATCGTGCCATTGCACTGCAGCCTGGGGAATGAGTGAAACTCCATCTCAAAAACAAACAAACAACAACAACAAAAAAAAACAGGTGAAAACAGGTCAGTTCAGCTTTGTGCGTGTTGACTTTGAGGTTCCTATGGGATACCTGGGAGACTTCCAACCAGAAATTGGACACTCGCATCTGAAGTTCCAGGGGACATAGATGTTCATGACTTCGGCTTGGGAATAGGAGTTGGAATGCTTGAAATGCTGAGTGAGAAGGCTGTGGATGGAAGACAGAGACAGCAACACTCAGAATACTTGAAAGAGGAAATCTCCAGGAATCGTTGGAAAGGTGGGAGGAGAATCACAGAGCTGGGATAATAGAATGTTTCTAGAAGGAGTGTGTGTTAGTCTGCTCGGGCTGCCATGGCAAACACAAGGCTGGGTGCCTTCCACGAGGCATTGATTTTCTCACAGTTCTGGAGGCTGGAAGTCCATGATCCAGAAATTGGCAGGTTTGGTTTCTCCTGAGGCCTCTCCTTGGCTTCCAGATGTTCACCTTCTTGCTGTGTCCTCATGTGGCCTTGCCTTTGTGTACGCATCCCTGGTCTGTCTCTCTCTCTTTCTCTCTTCCCACCCCCACCTCCTTAGAGGGACATCAGTCCTATTGGATTAGGGCCCTGCCTTTATGATCTGATTTAACTTTAATTATCTCCTTAAAGATCCTATCTCCAAATACAGTCACATGGGAGGTCAGCGCTTCAACACATGAATTGGGGTGGGTGGCAGGGGACACACAATTTCTACCATGACAGAGAGAGAGCCCAGAGAAATAAATGAAAAATGTCCATTATATTTTGCCACAAGGGAGCTCGTGGTGAAGCTAGAGAGCAATTTCAATGAGGCAGTGGGAGAAGAATCCAGAATGCGGGGGAGCAAGATGCACTGAACAATGTTTAAATATGGGAGCAGCAATTTCTATTTCAGTCAGTTTCAATTTCAGCATTTTCATTAAATTTGGGTAAGTTGGGATAAGAAGGGAAAGAGAGAAGAGACTGACGCTGCAACTGTGTGGGATTGATCTAGGGCAGTACTGGCATGGTTTACTGTCATTGATGGGGGCTCTATGGAAGAGTTTGATGGGGAATTTCTGGGGGTGTCTCCTAGCTGAGTGACATGTAGTCTTTCTTTTTTTTTTTTTTTTTTTGAGATGGAGTCTCGCTGTGTCACCCAGGCACCCAGGCTGGAGTGCAGTGGCGCGATCTCGGCTCACTGCAAGCTCCGCCTCCCGGAGTCACGCCATTCTCCTGCCTCAGCCTCTCCGAGTAGCTGGGACTACAGGCGCCCACCACCACGCCCAGCTAATTTTTTGTATTTTTAGTAGAGACGGGGTTTCACCGTGGTCTCGATCTCCTGACCTCGTGATCCACCCGCCTCGGCCTCCCAAAGTGCTGGGATTACAAGCGTGAGCCACCACGCCCGGCCCGACATGTAGTCCTTCTAAGGACAGCACAGACATTTCTAGCTCTGCACCGTGAATATCTGTCCAACCAATGAAATGGATTTCTGTGTACCCAAGGAGGTGTCCCTTGAGGCCGGGGGAAATCAAAGACCAGTCTTAACGGGGACTTGCTACAACCTGCCTTGCAGGCAAATTTGTGCCAGAGGGTAAGGAAGTGCGGGTGCCTCTTGCCTGAGTAAAAATGATAGCAGTTTTAGGAACAAAGAGTTTCGCATTTTGCATAAAGTAACGCAGTGGGGCCAGCAAGACATTTGACATGTTAAAAAGGAACATTTGGAGAAAGAGCCAACCACGGATGGCAAAGACAAGAGTTAAGAGTTGTCATGGAAGGTTTAAGGAAGGAAGGAGATGATGGCTCTGCCATGGTGCCTCGTCACTCACAAGGGCTGTGGAAGTGCTGAACCGGGCAGTGTGCTGAACAAGTAATTGTGAGCACGTTGGCCGGAGTGTTACGTTCAGAGGGAAGAGAACTGGGACAGCAGGGAAACTTCTGTGAAAACTTGCCAACGATTTTGAATGATAAACTTACACTCAAAGCCTTGGCATTTGCTCTGATTTTTCAAGGGAGGTTTGAAAAAATATAAAGCACACATGTTTTAGAGAAAAATAATGAGCGATCATAGAACATAGTGTTTCTATTATGATCCAGAAGTAAAGCACCAACGTTTGCCGTAGAAAGCCTCAACATCCCTGCGACGTAAGAAAAATGCCTATTTCAAAAGTGAAGAGAATGCTCATTTGCCCCTTTAACATCAATGACATTGTTCGTGCTCAATGCATCCCACAAAAGCAGAAAGCTGATCAGATTGTTTTAGGCAGAAATACTAAAGTGACTGGAAAATGTTAAAGCCTTTTTCTTTTTTTAAGACGGAGTCTTGCTCTGTCACCCAGGCTGGAGTGCAGTGGTGCCATCCCGGCTCACTGCAACCTCCACCTCCCAGGTTCAAGTGATTCTCCTGCCTCAGCCTCTTGAGTAGCTGGGACTACAGGCACCCGCCCCCACGCCCAGTTAATTTTTTGTATTTTTAGTAGAGACGGGGATTCACTGTGTTAGCCAGGATGGTCTCGATCTCCTGACCTCATGATCCACCCGCCTTGGCCTCCCAAAGTGCTGGGATTACAGGCATGAGCCACCATGCGCGGCCAAGTCTTTTTTTAAAAGAAACTCTGGCTGTGTTTGCTTCTCAGCCTTGATAATTCTTTGGGCTCAATGCTTACTTCCTGTCACACGGGGTTGTTTTTTGTTTGTTTGTTTGTTTTTTAATAATTAATTTTTATTTTATTTCAATGGTTTTTGGGGTACAGGTGGTTTTTGGTTACATGGATAAGTTCTTTAGTGGTGATTTCTGAGGTTTTAGTGCATCCATCACCCAAGCAGTGTACACTGTATCCAATGTGTTGTCTTTGATCCCTCACCTGAGAGAGAAGGCTGGGAAGGGGGGTGAGGGATACGTGAGTCCATTATATAATTCTTACGTTTTTGCATTCTCATAGCTTAGCCCCCACTTATAACTGAGAACATACAATATTTGGTTTTCCATTCCTAAGTTACTTCACTTAGTTAGAATAATGGCCTCCAGCTCCATCCAAGTTGCTGCAAAAGATATTATTTCATTCCTTTTTATGGCTGAGTAGTATTCCATGGTGTACATATACCACTTATCCAGTCATTTGTTGATGGGTACTTAGGTTGGTTCCACATCTCTGCAATTGTGAATTGTGCTGCTATAAATATGTGTATGTATGCTGTCACACAGTTTTTGATGAAAGATGTTATTTAATGCTCTTGATTACCGATCTATTTCACTGGATATGATTCCAATTGACTTTTGGTTGTTAATTCCACTCACAAAGAAATTGAATTTGCCACTATTGGTAACATTCAAAAGAATGTAATGAACGAGGGCTCCTTGGAGAAATGGCTGATTCTAGGGCTGGAGCAAGGGAAATACAACATGAGCTTGGAGCATCTTGTAGTGCCAGGAGGTAAGGAATGCTCAAAAATCAAAGGGAAGGAAGCAAGTCAAAGAGAAACAGGAATCAGCCTGAAAGAGCTCCCAATGGCCAAAGCCGCAACAGTTTGAGCAACAACATAAATAATGCTGTATTGGATTATAACCCAAACTATAAAATAAATATCTATGTGTCCATACTGATATAAATAAACGATCAAGTAAATAAAATAATGGGGGAAAAGAGACACATCTTCCTTAAAGAAGAATTTGAAATAATACATGTAAATATTCACCCCTCTGGGGGGTGGCACTCAATCCCTCCCACACCTTAAGGGTAGGCTAGACTTAGTGACTTACTTCCAAAGACTAGAGAAAGGGAGAAATAGAAGCTTTGCAATAGAGAAACCTGGGAAACTCTACCTGAACTGAGTGATGGTTAAGGTAAACTCTTCCTTAACCGAGGTCAATACCATAAGTAATACCATGTGGCTATCATGTACTCCCTGATATGATGTGATGAAAAGGACACTTCACCTTTATGGCATTCTTTTTTTTTTTTTAATTTTTTTTTTTTTTTTTTATACTTTAGGGTTTTAGGGTACATGTGCACAATGTGCAGGTTTCTTACATATGTATCCATGTGCCATGTTGATTTCCTGCACCCATTAACT
>NW_026652289.1:14078365-14118393 GCF_009828535.3 Hylobates moloch
CGATATTCCAGGTGCCGTCTGTTTCCCCTTTCTTTGACTAGGAAAGGGAACTCCCTGACCCCTTGCGCTTCCCGAGTGAGGCAATGCCTCGCCCTGCTTCGGCTCGCGCACAGTGCACTTCACAGACTGTCCTGCACCCACTGTTAGGCACTCCCTAGTGAGATGAAACCGGTACCTCAAGCAGAAATGCAGAAATCACCCGTCTTCTGTGTCACTGGGGCTGGGAGCTGGAGACCGGAGCTGTTCCTATTCGGCCGTCTTGGCTCCACCTCCCCCTTTATGGCATTCTTAACAAAAATCCATAACCCCAGTTTATTCATGATGAAAGCAACAGGCAAACCCAGACTGGGGAACCTTCAGTAGGATACTGGGCTAGTTCTCCTCAAGACTCTCAAGGTCATGAAAAACAAGAAAAGACTGACCAATTGCTTCAAACCACAGGAGACTGTAAAGATGTAACAACTAAATGCAATTGAGTACCCTGAGTTGAATCGTGGAACAGAAAGAGGACATTAAGGAAAAAAACTAGTGATACCCAAGTAAAACCTGGAGTTTAGTTAATAGTGATAACCCAATGCCACTTTCTTCATTTTGACAAATGTAATGGATTATATAAGATGCTAACAATGGGGGAAACTGAATGAGGGGTATGTGGGGACTCTCTATACTATCTTTGTAACTTTTCTGTGAATCTTCAATTATTGCACAATAAAAAGTTGATTTTTGTTAAGAAAAAAAAACATGATGAATTCCACAGGCAAAACAGAATTCCACAAAAGCATTTTGAAAAAGGGTAGTGACACTAGAACACGTGTTCAGTCTCTCAAGGGGCCAAAATCAATTCTGATTTTGTTTTGTTTTGTTTTGTTTTTGTTTTTTATTTTCAGTGAAGAATCTGTCCTTGGCAGGGGGGCAACTTGTCCATAGCTGCTTAATGCAGATCAAGGTTGAGAACCAGACCCCTTGACTCTGTCCAATAGCACAATAGCACAGCCACCATGCAATAGCTAATGCTTCTGTAGCACCCACTTGGTACAGCCTGTCCTAAGTGTCTTGCATATATTAACTCTTTAATCATAACATTGATCCTATGTCTTAGTCAATTTTCTGTTGCTGTAACTGGGTACCTGAGACTGGGCAAGTTATAAAAAAATTTATTTCTTACAGTTCTGGAGGCTGGGAAGTCCAAAGCCAAAGGGCTGCAACTAGTGAGAGTCTTCTGCTGGTGGGGACTCTGTAGAGTCCTGAGGTGGTGCAGGGCATCACATGGCAAGGGGCTCACGAGAGACAGCCAACCTGCTTTTCTACAACTAACCCATTCCAGTGATAAATCACTAATCCATTAACCCATTAACTGGGGAATGGATTAATTCATTCATGAGGGCAGAGCCCTCATGACCCAATCACCTCTTAAAGGACCCCCACCCCAACACTGTCACATTGGGGATTAAGTTTCAACATGAGTTTCAGAAGGGACAAAAATTCAAGCAATACCACCTTATTACCTCAAATCCCTGTTTTGTGGATGGTTCCTGATTTGATGTGTATTTTACTGCACCATGCTAAATGTCAAGCGTAGAAAGAGAGTGGGCTTCATCCTCCCCTCTGGAGTTGGTACTGGTGGCCCTTGATAGCCCTTCATCTTTGGGGCACTTGACTTAGCAAGAAGCAAACAAGAGGTAGAACTGGTAAGATCTGTAAATGGACTAGATGCGGGAGATGAAGGGAGAGTGTGGTTCAGGATGATGCTCAGGTTGGGGCTTGGGCAAAGTGGAGTCTGTGATGCCCTTCATCATACAAGAGGGAGCACAGGAAGACCTGGTCTTGGGGAATGAGCTGATTGGCTCTGTACATACTGAATTGAATGTGGATCTTCTCTGGGGTTTGATAAACCTGCCTGATGCTCCAGAGAATATTCTGTTCTAGAGATACAGTTTTGGGGTCAACAAAATGTTGACAATCTATGTGCTTTTTGAGGAATCACAGGTTATGTCAAGACTCCATAAATGCTTGGCACAGCATTCCCACAATCAAGAGCCCCCACTCTGACCCCCAAGTCATCCTAGTTGTCTCTCTGATTCCTTTGTGCAAGTCTGTGTTAGGAGGTCACCAGATCATCAGCTTGGCCCCAGGATATGTGTTCCTCGGAGTGGGCCTGTCAATCACTCCAAATGATCAGATGTGGATTCCTTTCCTCCCTTTTGTAAGGGTCCCAAAGTTTCCACCCAAAAGGTCACATCCTACCATCTTCTACTCTGGATGTCCCAAGACGTCACAGAGTTGAATCCCCCATTGTGACCCCATGTCAGGTCCTGACTCATCAGGCCTTCAGCCCCGGTGACAGCAAAAGAGGGCCCTTAACTAGTATACTGGGTTGAATAGTGTCTCCTCCAAAATTCATGTCCGCTGGGACCTCAGAAGGTAAGCTTATTTGAAAATAGGGTTATTGAAAGTGTAATTAGTTAAGGTGAGTTCATACTGGGTTGGGGTGGATCCCTAACTAGATCCAGTGACTTGTGTCCTTTTAAGAAGGAAATGTGAAGACACACACAGGGAATAACACCATGTAAAGATGGCGGCAGAGAATGGAGGAATGCTCCTATGGCCAAAGAATGCCAAGGATTGCTGGGAGCCACCAGAAATAGGAAGATGCAAGGAAGGATCCTTCCCTACAGCCTTCAGAGAGAGAATGGCCCTGCTGACACCTTGATTTCAGATATCTTGTCTCCAGAATTGTGGAGGAATACATTTCTGTTGTAAGACATCAAGTGTGTGAGAATTTGTTATAACAGCCCTAGGAAATGAATGCAGCCAGGCAGACATGAGTGAGAAGACATGTCGCCACTCCTGTAAGACACTGAATACATAAACGGATGATGGCCAGATCACATACGACAATAGAACTCAGGCCCTCAGCCTCTGCAGTAACCGATCCATGAAGCCAAATCTCTGCAGCTGTGGGCCCGGAGTGGTCAGGACTTGGTCAACGACTGCCAGCTTTCCAACTTTTGCCCTCACTTTCATCTCAGAAAAAAAGTCAAATATTTCCCCAAAACCAAAATCACATAAAATGTCTGATATGGTTTGGGTCTGTGTCCTAGCCTAAATCTCAAGTCAAATTATAAGCTCCAGTGTTAGAAGTGGGGCCCAGGGGGGAGGTGATTGGATCACGGAGGCGAGTTTCCTCTTTGGTGCTATTCTCATGATAGTGAGTGAATTATCACTAGATCTGGCTGTTTAAAAGTGTGTAGCAGCTCTCCCATTGCTCTTCTCCTCCAGTCATGAAAGACAAGCCTGCTTCCTCTTCACCTTCTGCCATGATTGTCAGTTTCCCGAGGCTTCCCCAGAAGCGGAGCAGGTGCCAGAATCATGCTTCCTGGACAGCCTGTGGAACCATGAGCCACTTAAACTTCTTTTCTTTATAAATTACCCATTCTCAGGTAGTTCTTTATAGCAGTGTGAGAATGAACTAATACAATGTCCTACTGCTAGTTAGGCCACCTCCAGTTTCCCTGTGCCAACAACCTCCAGTCAGAGCCTAGCTGAAGCCTTCCTTTTTCCCCCAATGACACTTTCCCCCTCCTCTGCCTGCCTTTGAGTCTCTGGCCCATGCAAGTGATGGTGGCCAACTCCCTTGCTACAGCAAGCTCTGAATAAACAGCCTGTTTGTTCTCCGTGAAGGGGCTTCATTATTTCCACACCTGGGCTTGTGGGTGTATCAGTTTACCAGGGTTGCCATAACAAAACACCACAGACTGAGTGGCTTAAACAACAGAAATGTATTTTCTCACAGTTCTGGAGACTAGCAGTCCAAGATTAAGGTGTTGGCAGGTTCAGTTTCTCCAGAGGCCTCTCTCTTTGGCTGGCAGACAGCTGCCTTCTCACAGTGTCCTCACATGGTCTTTCCTCTGTGTGCCTGAATCCCTGGTGTGTCTTTTTGTGTGTCCCAATTTCCCCTTCTTATAAGGACACCAGTCACACTGGATTAGGGCCCACCTTAATCACTTAATCACCTCTTTAAAAGCCCTAGCTCCAAATGCAGACACATTCTGAAGTACTGGGGGACAGGCTTCCACATGAATTTGGGGGGCATAATTCAGCCCATAGCAGTGGGGAAGTGAGCAGGTTAGCTGGGTTGAGACATAGCTGTGTGAACATCATCTTGATTAGCTACCCATCTCCTGTGAAAACGCCTAATTAACCAACTATAGCTTCGAGATGTTTTCGCACAACACAGCTGGAAGCTTGGGCTGACGAGGCATGAAAGTGAGGCTAACACAGTACTTCAGTCAGGATTTACTTTGACTTTACGGAGTAGTTTGGGCCCAGTACACTGGCCTCAAACAGCTGTGTGGGTGGAGAGTGTGGTAGGGTACCTGTTCTGGCTTATTTGATAGTCACTTTTTCTCCTTGCCAAATCCCTATAAGGTCACCAAAAGAAAACAACCAAATAGACACACATGCGTTTGACGACTGGGGCAATGGCTTCACCGTGCAACCGGGGCTTGTGATTCCTTGCTTTCAGGGTGGTGAGTGGATCCGTGGTAGGAGGAGGCAATGCCGTAAATGGTATTTGTACCCAAAGTTAGAGCTCTATTTGTTTTCCAGGCCCTCTATTTTTTTGTTTATTGTGTATTTGAGGGTTTACACCGTGGATTAAGGAAGTATTTCCTTTCCTTGAACTGCCCTCCCAGAAATCCACTAATCTAATTCATCTAACTCCCCTTAACATTTATTACCAACTCAATTCATCCATCCAACCATCCCTCCATTCATTCGCCCACCCATCCATCCATTCCTCACCTACCCATTCATCCATCATCTACCCATTCATCCCAGCAACCATCTATCATCTACTCATCTATCCTTCCATCCATCCATCTAACCATCTATCCATTCACCTACCCATCCAACCATTCATCATCTATCCATCCTGCCATTCATCTATTCACCATCTACCCATCCTCTATATATGCGTCTATCCATTCACCCATTCACCATCCATCCATCATCTACCCATCCATTCCACCAACCATCTATCCATCATCTACTCATTCATCCATGTGGTTGGATCACTGGGTATAGTTAAAAAGATAAGTAAGACAGTGCCCCGGAGCCCTGGGAGAAATAGTAATGTAACAATTATTACACGTAATCATTGCTGCTAGGAGTACTCAGCGGAGGGCAAGACAAACCAAACTCAGGAAGGTGAAAAGAGCACTCACATACACCCTCTTCATTCAAACACTCCTCACAAATCAATTTCCTTCTTCCTACTATGGGCATCACCATGTCCACCCTTTCTGTTGTGCAAAATTTTGCAAAAGGGACTGAGTAGACCCCAGACATCATGACACCCCAAAGCACCCCAGATCCTTTTAATTCTGGGTTCTTTGTCCAGGTTCCTGGGAGGAGAACTGAGCTTGAAGGCAGAAGCTGCGACTGACAAGTTGTGAGTTCTTCAATGAATCATTTCTCCATTCTGGTCTCAATTGCATCATCTGCTTATTAAAATGATTCCCCGAATGTCCCAAAGCATAGAGGACAATAAGGGTTGTACTCACAAAATTCAACTGATTTTGCATCCGGGATACATAATACATTAGTTTTAGGTAAAAATGTTTTGTTTTGTTTTGTTTTAAAAGTAGTAGTGAGGCTGGGTGGGTTGGCTGACACCTGTAATCCCAACACTTTGGGTGGCTGTGGGCAGATCACCTGAGGTCAGGAGTTCGAGACCAGCCTGGCCAACACGGTGACACACCATCTCTACTAAAAATACAAAAATTAGCCGGGCATGGTGGTGCACACCTGTAGGCCCAGCTATTTGAGAGGCTGAGGCACGATAATTTCTTGAACCTGGGAAGTGGAGGTTGCAGTGAGCCAAGATCGCACCACTGCACTCCAGCCTGGGTGGCAGAGGGACACTCTGTCTCAAAAAAAAAAAAAAAAAAGTAGCAGTGAGTTGTAACATGCAGCCCCAACAAGCTGCATTGTGCTTAGCCTGAGAATCTGAAAATCCAAAATTTCTTCATTCAAACTTCTGGAGATCTAAGCTCAGGGCTGGGTGACCACCATTGTTCCTGTGATTCTCTGAGTTGGCCTAATGGTCTGAACGTGAGAATAGCTCAAATAATTCAAGAGGCTGTGGGTGGTAAGGACTCTGAATGGCTCTTTGAAATTCTCTGACTCAGATGACATGATTCATCTTTCACTGGCGGGTACACTTGTCCATCCCAATGGCCCGCACGTCATCCAGTTGTGAGTAATGGTAATGATCTGTCTACAAGCATCATCCAGCTTCACATCTGCTCCACATTTAGACTTGTTTCCTGAGACTTTGAGTAAGCTCTGTCTTTTTATAAGCAATTAAGAGCCCATTTTTGAGAGGCTATTCACAAAAGAGAAAAGGGAAACAGCTTGAATGGAAAACAGCTTGGGAACTAGGGCCATGTTCCATTCTGCACAGATAAGGCAGGATTGAATCTAAAGGTGGGGACCAAATGGTAATGACAGACTCAAGACCAGGATGGCTCTGCTGAAGCACTGCCATTCCTGTGGCTGGCAACCAACCGTGGAAATCTACCAAAAGCAACGCAGGAAGGAGTGGCAAAGAAAAGAGCCAGGGTCTCTCCCCACCTCCAAGTTCCCTTAGATTGAATCATTTTGCAAAACTCTTAACAAGTTTGTTACCATTAGCCACAGGCCCTTCTGAGAACCCACTGGCCCAGATGTCACAAAAGGAGGCCTCTCTGTCTTTCAAGTGGTGAGTTCCTAGCATGAACGTTTGTGGTGTGTGATTGCAGAAGTCCTGATTGTGTCAACTGGGCGTGATGGCTCACGCCTGTATTCCCAGCAATTTGGGAGGCTGAGGCAGGAGGATTGCTTGAGCCCAGGAGTTGGAAACCAGCCTGGGCAATATAGTGAGACCCTATCTCTACAAAAAACTTAAAAAATTAGCCGAGCATGGTGGCATGTGCCTGTAGTCTCAACTACTTGGCAGGCTGAAGTGAGAGGATCACTTGAGCCCAGGAGGTCGAGGCTGCAGTGAGCCATGGTTGCACCACTGTACTCCAGCATAAGTAACAGAGTGAGACTCTGTCTCAAAAAACAAACAAAAACTAAAAACAAAAACAACCCACAAAGCTAATCTATAAAATAGAGAAAATATGACACTTCACAGAGTTTTTGTGAAGATTAAATCAGGGGTTAGCAAAATAACTACCCAAGGGCCAAAATCTGCTATGGCCTGTTTTCGTAGGTCCACCAGATAAGAATGGTTTTCATATTTTCAAAGGGTTATAACAAAAACAAAAACTAAACTTAAAAACAACGCAGAGTAATACGCAACAGACTAATATGCAACAGTCATCTACCAAGCCTAAAATATTTATTTTCTGGTCCTTAACAGAAAAAGTTTGCAGACCTCTGGATTAAAAGAAGAAAGCAACTTGAAAATAATTGGCATACTGAGCTTAAAGCACAGGAAACACTTAGAAAAGGTGGAATTTCAGGCCGGGCGCAGAGGCTCACGCCTGTAATCCTAGCACTTTGAGAGACCAAGGCAGGCGGATTGCCTGAGCTCAGGAGTTCAAGACCAGCCTAGGCAACATGGTGAAACTCTGTCTCTACTAAAATACAAAAAATTATCTGGTGTGGCGGCGGGTGCCTGTAGTTCCAGCTACTCGGGAGATTGAAGCAGAATTGCTTGAACACGGGAGGCAGAGGTTGCAGTGAGCCGAGATCGCGCCACTGCACTCCAGCCTGTGTGACAGAGTGAGACTCTGTTTCAAAAAAGAAAGAAAAGAAAAGGAGAGGAGAGGGCAGAATTCCACTCCAAAAAAGAGAAATTTTCTGGGAGTGATTTAGTCAGAAAAGGATAAATGGAAATTTGGCATATGAGGCAAAACATATGAGATTCCTAGAAGATGCAAATTTTACTATCTGACCTTTTCCCCGTGTTAGTCTTCTTGGGCTACTGTTAGGAAATACCTGACTGGGATCTAAGCAACAGACATTTATATCCTCCCAGTTCTGGAGGATGGAAGTCTGAGATCAAGGTGTTGGCAGAGCTGGTTCGTTTTGAGGCTTCACTCCTGAGGCTGCCTTCTCTGTGTCCTCACCTGGTCTTTCCTCCGTCTGGTGTCCCATTGTGCGTCCATATCTCACTGTTTTTTTTTTTTTTTTTTTTTGAGATGGAGTCTAGCACTGTCGCCCAGGCTGGAGTGCCAGTAGTGCGATCTCGGCTCACTGCAACCTCCGCCTCCCAGCTTCAAGCAATTCTCCTGCCTCAGCCTCCCAAGTAACTGGGATTACAGGCGCCTGCCACCACGCCCAGCTAATTTTTTGTATTTTTAGTAGAGATGGGGTTCCACTATGTTGGCCAGGCTGGTCTCAAACTCCTGACCTCGTGATCCGCCCACCTCAGCCTCTCAAAGTGCTGGGATTACAGGCATGAGCCACCACGCCCGGCCCAGACCTCACATTTTTATAAGGGCACTTGTCAGATTTGATTAGGTTCCTTCCTAAAGGCCTCGTTTTAACTTACCTCTTTAAATGCCCTATCTCTAAGTAGTCACATTCTGAGGTACTGGGGCTGAGAGTTTCAACATATGAATTTGTGGAGGAAAGAATTCAGCCCAAAACACTCTCCTTAAATATTAACATTACCAATGCTAATTATTTTATTTTAAAAAAGTAACTCTTTACTAAGAGCTGCTATAATTGTGTGACAATTGGAAAAGGCTAGTCCAGTTTTAGGGTACCTTTAAATGGCAGGCATCTCGGCCGGGCACAGTGGCTCATGCCTGTAATCCTGGAACTTTGGGAGGCCAAGGCGGGCGTATCACTTGAGGTCGGGAGTCTGAGACCAGCCTGGCCAACATGGTGAAACCCTCGTCTCTACTAAAAATACAAACATTAGCTGGGCATGGTGGTGTGTGCCTATAGTCTCAGCTACTCAGGAGGCTGAGGCACGAGAATCGCTTGAACCCAGGAGGTGGAGGTTGCAGTGAATTGAGATTGTGCCACTGCATTCCAGCCTGGGTGACAGAGGGAGACTCCATCTCAAAACAAAAGCAAAAGCAAAAACAAAAACAAAGAACAAATAAATGGCAGGCAGCTGTACTTTCCCTAAGATGGGAGAAACATTAGCTGTACCCCAAGTAGCCCTATGCTCCCGTATTTCCCAGCCTCTTACTCACAGACAAGGCAGTATGACCAGTTCCAGTCAATGGGCTGTGGGAGAAGTGATGAACCCCCTCATAGAGAATTTAAGGGCTGGTGGAAAACTCTCCAGCTGTGCCTTCCTGTGCTGGAGCAGCCAAAGACGTTTCATTCTGAGGGGACAGAGCCACAAGCTGGATGTAGCCTGGATCCCTGAGTCACCATATGGAAGACAGCCGTTTTGTAGTCAGCCCAGCCTCATAAAAATATTTTAAGAAATAAACCTTTATTGGGCAAGTCACAGAGATTTGGAATTTAATTTGTGATCATAGCAAAGCCTAATCTGTCTAGCATACTGGTTGCCAGAGGAGGTGAGCACTGAACACTGATGAAGGAGTCAGGGGAAGGCATTCTCATCTCAGATCTGCCAAGAACTTCACTGCCCTACTTTCGGCAAGAAGACTTGTTCCCAATATAGGCTTGCAATTTGCCCTTTCCAGCTGGCTATAGTCACAAGACTAGAAAGAACACATTTTTAAAAAAATATATAGAGTTTAAATGTAAACCAAAGCCTTTGCTTTCAAAATTGCTAATGGCCCATCTTCCAAGTAGGAAATACAAAGAGCTGAGGCCCTGACGTCAGACCCGTTTATTTTTTTCACCTGTAAATGATACAGCTTCCTGTGCCATCTTTAAGTTTTAAACCACTCAACTCCAATTAATCCTCAAGTTTGCTCCACATAAAGCTATTCTATCCTTCCAAAATTGTTTGCCCCAAATGCCTCATTATTGGAACACCACCAGCCCAGATGTGGATACCTGTGGAGGGGGACTTCAAATTCTGAAATGTTCCTCACCTCTTCCAAAGCCTCCTCAGCTTTCTCCCCCAACCCCAGTCCCTTAGTGCCCACAGACATCAACTCCTAGAGATAACTGTGTGTCACAAAAACATGTCCACAGAGAAGAAGTACAAATATATACCCCATTTGTCTTTGCAACCAGATGTCTGGAAAGCTCCCTTGACAGAAAAGCTGCCACAAATAATATACTCATTTACTACTCAGGAAATACACTCCCTTCATTGAAAAGTGATGACATGAAATTGAACCAACTCCCAGTACCGCTCTGAATTATTCTTACTGTGCCTGTAGCTCACAGAAGACCCTACAAAGAAAATAAATACAATAACCAACAGGCTTCCAGACTCCCCCTAAAAGATAGCAGTTTTGCATGCTTTCTAAATTTGCTTCAGTGTATGATATGGCTCTATAGGAAATGTTTTTTGTTTTTTTTTTTGTTTGTTTTGTTTTTAATTATACTTTAGGGTTTTAGGGTACATGTGCACAATGTGCAGGTTTGTTACATATGTATCCATGTGCCATGTTGATTTCCTGCACCCATTAACTCGTCATTTAGCATTAGGTGTATCTCCTAATGCTGTCCCTCCCCCCTCCCCCCACCCCACAACAGTCCCCGGAGTGTGATGTTCCCCTTCCTGTGTCCATGAGTTCTCATTGTTCAATTCCCACCTATGAGTGAGAACATGCGGTGTTTGGTTTTTTGTCCTTGAGATAGTTTACTGAGAATGATGTTTTCCAGTTTCATCCATGTCCCTACGAAGGACATGAACTCAGGTTTCCTTTGTATATATACCACATTTTTTTCATCTAGTCTATTTTTTTGACTTTTGGTTTGGACCAATTGCAATAAACATACGTGTGCATGTGTCTTTATAGCAGCATGATTTATAGTCCTTTGGGTATATACCCAGTAATGGGATGGCTGGGTCAAATGGTATTTCTAGTTCGAGATCCCTGAGGAATCGCCACACTGACTTCCACAATGGTTGAACTAGTTTACAGTCCCACCAACAATGTAAAAGTGTTCCTATTTCTCCACATCCTCTCCAGCACCTGTTGTTTCCTGCTTTTTTAATGATGGCCATTCTAACTGGTGTGAGATGGTATCTCACTGTGGTTTTGATTTGCATTTCTCTGATGGCCAGTGATGATGAGCATTTCTTCATGTGTTTTTTGGCTGCATAAATGCCTTCTTTTGAGAAGTGTCTGTTCATGTCCTCTGCCCACTTTTTGATGGGGTTGTTTTTTCTTGTAAATTTGTTTGAGTTCATTGTAGATTCTGGATATTAGCCCTTTGTCAGATGTGTAGGTTGCAAAAATTTTCTCCCATTATGTAGGTTGCCTGTTCACTCTGACGGTAGTTTCTTTTGCTGTGCAGAAGCTCTTTAGTTTAATGAGATCCTATTTGTCGATTTTGACTTTTGTTGCCATTGCTTTTGGTGTTTCAGACATGAAGTCCTTGCCCACACCTATGTCCTGAATGGTATTGCCTAGGTTTTCTTGTAGGATTTTAATGGTTTTAGGTCTAACATATAAGTCTTTAATCCATCTTGATTTAATTTTTGTATAAGGTGTAAGGAAGGGATCCAGTTGCAGCTTTCTACATATGGCTAGCCAGTTTTCCCAGCACCATTTATTAAATAGGGAATCCTTTCCCCATTTCTTGTTTTTGTCAGGTTTGTCAAAGATCAGATAGTTATAGATATGCGGCATCATTTCTGAGGGCTCTGTTCTGTTCCATTGATCTATGTCTCTGTTGTGGTACCAGTACCATGCTGTTTTGGTTACTGTAGCCATGTAGTATAGTTTAAAGTCAGGTAGCGTGATGCCTCCAGCTTTGTTCTTTTGGCTTAGGATTGACTTGGCGATGCGGGCTCTTTTTTGGTTCCATATGAACTTTAAAGTAGTTTTTTCCAATTCTGTGAAGAAAGTCATTGGTAGCTTGATGGGGATGGCATTGAATCTATAAATTACCTTGGGCAGTATGGCCATTTTCACGATATTGATTCTTCCAACCCATGAGCATGGAATGTTCTTCCATTTGTTTGTATCCTCTTTGATTTCATTGAGCAGTGGTTTGTAGTTCTCCTTGAAGAGGTCCTTCACATCCCTTGTAAGTTGGATTCCTAGGTATTTTATTCTCTTTGAAGCAATTGTGAATGGGATTTCACTCATGATTTGGCTCTCTGTTTGTCTGTTATTGGTGTACAAGAATGCTTGTGATTTTTGTACATCAATTGTGTATCCTGAGACTTTGCTGAAGTTGCTAATCAGCTTAAGGAGATTTTGGGCTGAGACAATGGGGTTTTCTAGATATACAATCATGACATCTGCAAACAGGGACAATTTGACTTCCTCTTTTCCTAATTGAATACCCTTTATTTCCTTCTCCTGCCTGATTGCTCTGGCCAGAACTTCCAGCACTATGTTGAATAGGAGCGGTGAGAGAGGGCATCCCTGTCTTGTGCCAGTTTTCAGAGGGAATGCTTCCAGTTTTTGCCCATTCAGTATGATATTGGCTGTGGGTTTGTCGTAGATAGCTCTTACTATTTTGAGATACGTCCCATCAATACCTAATTTATTGAGAGTTTTTAGCATGAAGGGTTGTTGAATTTTGTCAAAGGCCTTTTCTGCATCTATTGAGATGATCATGTGGTTTTTGTCTTTGGTTCTGTTTATATGCTGGATTACATTTATTGATTTGCGTATGTTGAACCAGCCTTGCATCCCAGGGATGAAGCCCACTTGATCATGGTGGATAAGCTTTTTGATGTGCTGCTGGATTCAGTTTGCCAGTATTTTATGGAGGATTTTCGCATCAATGTTCATCAAGGATATTGGTCTGAAATTCTCTTTTTTGGTTATGTCTCTGCCAGGTTTTGGTATCACGATGATGCTGGCTTCATAAAATGTGTTAGGGAGGATTCCCTCTTTTTCTATCGATTGGAATAGTTTCAGAAGGAATGGTACCAGTTCCTCCTTGTACCTCTGGTAGAATTCAGCTGTGAATCCATCAGGTCCTGGACTCTTTTTGGTTGGTAAGCTATTGATTATTGCCACAATTTCAGAACCTGTTATTGGTCTATTCAGAGATTCAACTTCTTCCTGGTTTAGTCTTGGGAGGGTGTATTTGTCGAGGAATTTATCCATTTCTTCTAGATTTTCTAGTTTATTTGCATAGAGGTGTTTGTAGTATTCTCTGATGGTAGATTGTATTTCTGTGGGATCGGTGGTGATATCCCCTTTTTCGTTTTTTATTGCATCTATTTGATTCTTCTCTCTTTTCTTCTTTATTAGTCTTGCTAGCGGTCCATCAATTTTGTTGATCTTTTCAAAAAACCAGCTCCTGGATTCATTAATTTTTTGAAGGGTTTTTTGTGTCTCTATTTCCTTCAGTTCTGCTCTGATTTTAGTTATTTCTAGCCTTCTGCTAGCTTTTGAATGTGTTTGCTCTTGCTTTTCTAGTTCTTTTAATTGTGATGTTAGGGTGTCAATTTTGGATCTTTCCTGCTTTCTCTTGTGGGCATTTAGTGCTATAAATTTCCCTCTACACACTGCTTTGAACGTGTCCCAGAGATTCTGGTATGTTGTGTCTTTGTTCTCGTTGGTTTCAAAGAACATCTTTATTTCTGCCTTCATTTCATTATGTACCCAATAGTCATTCAGGAGCAGGTTGTTCAGTTTCCATGTAGTTGAGCGGTTTTGAGTGAGTTTCTTAATCCTGAGTTCTAGTTTGATTGCACTGTGGTCTGAGAGACAGTTTGTTATAATTTCTGTTCTTTTACATTTACTGAGGAGAGCTTTACTTCCAACTATGTGGTCAATTTTGGAATAGGTGTGGTGTGGTGCTGAAAAAAAATGTATATTCTGTTGACTTGGGGTGGAGAGTTCTGTAGATGTCTATTAGGTCCACTTTATGTAGAGCTGAGTTCAATTCCTGGATATCCTTGTTAACTTTCTGTCTCGTTGATCTGTCTAATGTTGACAGTGGGGTGTTAAAATCTCCCATTATTATTGTGTGGGAGTTTAAGTCCCTTTGTAGGTCACTGAGGACTTGCTTTATGAATCTGGGTGCTCCTGTGTTGGGTGCATATATATTTAGGATAGTTAGCTCTTCTTGTTGAATTGATCCCTTTACCATTATGTAATGGCCTTCTTTGTCTCTTTTGATCTTTGTTGGTTTAAAGTCTATTTTATCAGAGACTAGGATTGCAACCCCTGCCTTTTTTTGTTTTCCAGTTGCTTGATAGATCTTCCTCCATCCCTTTATTTTGAGTCTATGTGTGTCTCTGCACGTGAGATGGGTTTCCTGAATACAGCACACCGATGGGTCCTGACTCCTTATCCAGTTTGCCAGTCTGTGTCTTTTGATTGGAGCATTTAGCCCATTTACATTTAACGTTAATATTGTTATGTGTGAATCTGATCCTGTCATTATGATGTTAGTTGGTTATTTTGCTCGTTAGTTGCTATAGTTTCTTCCTAGCCTCAATGGTCTTTATAATTTGGCATGTTTTTGCAGTGGCTGGTACCGGTTGTTCCTTTCCATGTTTAGTGCTTCCTTCAGGAGCTCTTTTAGGGCAGGCCTGGTGGTGACAAAATCCCTCAGCGTTTGCTTGTCTGTAAAGTATTTTATTTCTCCTTCACTTATGAAGCTTAGTTTGGCGGGATAGGAAATTCTGGGTTGAAAATTCTTTTCTTTAAGAATGTTGAATATCGGCCCCCACTCTCTTCTGGCTTGTAGAGTCTCTGCTGAGAGATCAGCTGTTAGTCTGATGGGCTTCCCTTTGTGGGTAACCCGACCTTTCTCTCTGGCTGCCCTTAACATTTTTTCCTTCATTTCAACTTTGGTGAATCTGACAATTATGTGTCTTGGAGTTTCCCTTCTCGAGGAGTATCTTTGTGGCGTTCTCTGTATTTCCTGAATCTGAATGCTGGCCTGCCTTGCTAGATTGGGGAAGTTCTCCTGGATAATATCTTGCAGAGCGTTTTCCAACTTGGTTCCATTCTCCCCATCATTTTCAGGTACACCAATCAGACGTAGGTTTGGTCTTTTCACATAGTCCCAAATTTCTTGGAGGCTTTGTTCATTTCTTTTTATTCTTTTTTCTCTAAACTTCCCTTCTCTCTTCATTTCATTCATTTCATCTTCCATCAGCGATACCCTTTCTTCCAGTTGATCGCATCTGCTACCGAGGCTTCTGCAATCTTCGCGTAGTTCTCGAAACTTGGCTTTCAGCTCCATCAGCTCCTTCAAGCCCTTCTCTCCATTGGTTATTCTAGTTATCCATTCTTCTAATTTTTTTTCAAAGTTTTTAACTTCTTTGCTATTGTTTTGAATTTCCTCTCGTAGCTCAGAGTAGTTTGATCGTCTGAAGCCTTCTTCTCTCAACTCATCAAAGTCATCCTGCATCCAGCTTTGTTCCGTTGCTGGTGAGGAACTGCGTTCCTTTGGAGGAGGAGAGGTGCTCTGTTTTTTAGAGTTTCCAGTTTTTTTGCTCTGTTTTTTCCCCATCTTTGTGGTTTTATCTACTTTTTGTCTTTGATGATGGTGATGTACAGATGGGTTTTTGGTGTGGATGTCCTTTGTGTTTGTTAGTTTTCCTCCTACCAGACAGGACCCTCAGCTGCAGGTCTGTTGGAGTTTACTAGAGGTCCACTCCAGACCCTGTTTGGCTGGGTGTCAGCAGCAGTGGCTGCAGAACAGTGGATTTTTGTGAGACCACAAATTCAGCTGTCTGATAGTTCCTCTGAAAGTTTTGTCTCAGAGGAGTACCCGGTTGAATGAGGTGTCAATCTGTCCCTACTGGGGGGGGTGCCTCCCAGTTAGGCTGCTCAGGGGTGAGGGACCCACTTTAGGAGGCAGTCTGTCCGTTCTCAGATCTCCAGCTGCATGCTGGGAGAACCACTACTCTCTTCAAAGCTGTCAGTCAGACAGGGACATTTAAGTCTGTGGAGGTTCTTGCTGAGTTTTTGTTTGTCTGTGCCCTGCCCCCAGAGGTGGAGCCTACAGAGGCAGGCAGGCCTCCTTGAGCTGTGGTGGGCTCCACCCAGTTGGAGCTTCCTGGCTGCTTTGTTTACCTAAGCAAGCCTGGGCAATGGCGGGCGCCCCTCCCCCAGCCTCGCTGCTGCCTTGCAGCTTGATCTCAGACTGCTGTGCTAGCAATCAGGGAGACTCCGTGGGCATAGGACCCTCCGAGCCAGGTGCGGGACACAATCTCCTAGTGTGCCGTTTTCCAGGCCCATTGGAAAAGCGCAGTATTAGGATGGGACTGACCCGATATTCCAGGTGCCGTCTGTTTCCCCTTTCTTTGACTAGGAAAGGGAACTCCCTGACCCCTTGCGCTTCCCGAGTGAGGCAATGCCTCGCCCTGCTTCGGCTCGCGCACAGTGCACTTCACAGACTGTCCTGCACCCACTGTTAGGCACTCCCTAGTGAGATGAAACCGGTACCTCAAGCAGAAATGCAGAAATCACCTGTCTTCTGTGTCACTGGGGCTGGGAGCTGGAGACCGGAGCTGTTCCTATTCGGCCATCTTGGCTCCACCCGGAAATGTTTTATTGATTTAATCTAGTAAAACCCAGTAGCCTCTTAATAGCTAAAGTAGATAACAAGGCTATCCAGGGGTTTGCTGTTTACTTGGAAAGTCAATTGAGAAAGACAGAGTTCCCAAAGAAAGCTGTCTTCCTCCAGTGTCAAGAGTGGATGGGACAAAGAGCATAAGGCTCAGGAAGCTGCACAGTTTTGAAAAGGTCTTAAAAATGCAAGACCTGGTCCCTGCATGAACTTCAAAAATACCTGTTGCAATGACAGCTTGATCTGTTGTTGACATCCCCCTCTGACCATGGCAGCCACTGATTTCTCTGTGTTCTTTGAGGGAGAAACTCTGTTCCAGGCCAGCTCTAATGCTAGCTCATCTGGGGATTCTGGGGTGTCCTTAAACCATCTGGGGCCCTAGTTTTCCCTTCTTCAGAAAGGCTAGGGCTGAGCCAGAGAATCTTAGGTCCTTTTCTATTCTAAAGTGTTGTGATTCTTACAAGAAAACATTGTCATCAAAACTAGATACTTGTTCTTTTCCCCCAGAATCCAACTATTGAGGGCTTCATGCAGTGAACAGTGGGCTTCTCCACTTTCTAACTATGTGACCCTCTAAGGCTTCGTCCCCTCACCGTCCAGGGGAAAACACAGGTTAAAGCAAGGTGGTATATATGAAAAACGTTTTGTGAACAGTTGTTATGAAGGAAGCAGTAACTGGGACAATTTCAAGAGGTCATCTAGATCCCACCCTCCCATCCCATCCCATCATCCCTCTTCCCCTATCCGTGACCAAGTCCTCCTACAAAGACAAAATCTAGAAGTCATGTTCAGACCTGTCATTCTTCATGTGCCATTTTCAGAGTCTCCAAGGAAGATCCTAATCCCCCAAATGAAAAAGGTTGATTCTTCTCGAACTGCCACCTGCAGTGTGTATGGCAGAAAGACTCTTGTAGGCACACCTGTTGCAGGAAAAATAAGGCAGGGAAACTGGCCCAGAAAATGCCCCCCAATGCAATTCCCGCTTGTTTCCTGTCAGATGCTAGGTCAAGAGCTTTATGTAAGGCCAGGTGCAGTGGCTCACGCCTGTAATCTCAGCACTTTGGGAGGCCAAGGTGGGCAGATCACTGGAGCCCAGGAGTTTGAGATCAGCCTGAGCAACATGGCAAAACCCCGTTTCTACAAAATACAAAAAAAATTAGCTAGGCATTGTGGTGCGCAACTGTAGTCGCAGCTACTTGGGAGGCTGAGATGGGAGGATGGCTTGAATCTGGAGAGGTTGAGGCTGCAGTGAACTGTGATTGTGCCAGTGCACTCCAGCCTGGGTGACAGAGCAAGACCCTGTCTCAAAAAAAAAAAAAAAAAAGAACTTCACATAAAAGATGGTACCTGTACTATTATTTGCAATGTACTTAGATGTTTTAAGATTTATCAGCAAATAAAGAAGCAGTCATAGTGAGGGAAAAGTGTATTTCACAGTCATTACAAAAGTACATATATCTAATAATGGTGACATAAATATAGTCCTTACTTATGACCAAATCATATGATTAAAATGGACATTTCCTCCTGGACTTCACACAATGACAGTCCAGTCAGTTTCTGTCAGTAACTACAGGGTGACTGGAATCACAGGCACAGACTGAGGAAGACAGTCACGGTCGAACAGACAACACGCTTCGGACTTACCAAAGGGAGAGTGAAGCTTTCCATATAAATATAATAAAATAATAAAGAATCTAACATTTCTCCTTTCACTCAGTTTCATAGATTTGTCGGGTGCTCATACACACACACAAATACAGTTGATCCCCTTTCCTCACTCCCCCTCCCCCTCCGCTCTCACTGGGTTTAGAATAAACCTGAGTTCAGAGTCCAGGTCACCAACGGCAACGCGGTCAGTTAGCGGCACATCTGCAGCTGTTATTGAAGCATGCCAGGAATGAGAAGCACGTTCTCCACGAGCTAACGGCAAGGCAGAAGCACTCCTATTCTCAAGGAAAAGGTATCAGGGGCTCCAGAAAGTTCCCAATGCACAGGTATACACCCTGCAAGCCTGCAAAGTGGAGCCGTTGCAGCTGGAAACCGTCTTTAGAAAAGGTACACTTCGTGTCAAATGGAGAGACGGTCTTAGATGATTATTTTCCTCTCTCTGCTTATAAAGTTCTATTTTCTTTTTTTGAAGACAGGGTCTCACTTTGCCACCTAGGCTGGAATGCAGTAGCATGATCTTGGCTCACTGCAGCCTCGACCTCCTAGGTTCAAGTGATCCTCCCACCTCAGTCCCCGAAGTAACTGGGACTACAGGCACGTGCCACCACACCCAGCTAATTTTTTTGTATTTTTTGGTAGAGATGGGCTTTTGCCATGTTTCCCAGGCTGCTCTCAAACTCCTGAGCTCAAGCGATCCACCTGCCTCAGCCCCCCAAAGTGCTGGGATTACAGGCGTGAGTCACCACGCCTGGCCTAAAAGCTCTGTTTTCAATGGTAAGTTCTGGAACCCAGTCTGAAGCTATACAAAAAATAACACCAATGGCCAAGGGGTCCTGACCTCATCCTAGAATGCCCTAGAGCTGCAGTGATCCCCTAGGGAAGAAAGAGGCAGTTCCAGGTCTCACCAAGGTCGGCCAAATATCCATTCTCTCCTGCTCTGTCAGAGACGTGAGGGACTGAAGGATGTCACCACTGGTGAATGAGAGAATGACTCAGAACTACCTCTCTGCCCTCTGGCAAGGCTGCCTGCCAGGGAAACAAAGGCTGGCTTTGCAATTCTAGATTTGGGTTTTGGGATCCATGGACTGAGATAACTATACGAGGTGGCCACAGAGGTGGTCTCTGGTCACACCTGCACCGGTCAAAAGTTGAAGACTCCAGGCCATTCTGTAACCAGTCTCCTACACTAACCCCTATCCAACCTGTGCTGATGAGTCTTCTTTTTCTGATTCTTCTCACCAATGATTGCACCCTCTCAAGTGCCAGCTGGATACAGTCAGACAACACGGGGGTTCACAAAACACACACGGGGGGCACAGACACAATACTGGAGACACATCTTTGGTTCGATCCTTGGAGAAAGGTGTGAAAACACAACGTGGACTGAACCCTGTTTGAGGAGCTCGGCTTTCCTCGAAGAAGAAACTGGCCTGTATCTGAACAGGTTCTCTGCCAGGCAAGCCTGCTCTCAGCTCCCAGCAAACTCGCTGAGCTCTGACCCGCGCTAGTTCTGTGCGCAGCTTGAAATCCACATCGCACAGAGGTAATGCTGCCTTCTCGCCATCTGAATTATGCTCTGAATTGTCACAATCATCTTTTCTCTCTTTCTACAGAACCAGCTGTAACCATGTTCTATGCCTTCCAGAAGGATCAGGGCTATGCCTTAAACAACAGGATGAACACAGGACCACCGAGACTTGCCCTGCCTGTGGGCCACAGCACTCAGCACATCACCACAGTCAGCTTGTTTGCTCTCCACACTGAACCCTCCTGTGAAAACATGAGTTTGGTGGAATTGCTTCTCATCTCTCCATCCAAGTTTTAAAAAATTATGTTATTTCCATTTACCGACATCACATTTAAAAAAAAATATCTTTGGAAAAGATAAAATTCAATCATTAGCATGTTTCAACAACAATCTGTCAAAATCTTGCTTGGGAAATGAGTGTCTCCTTCAGTCTTTCTCTTCTGTTGGAGTCCCCACTGTTTGGTTTGATCTTGATCCGAAGCTCTTCTCCGTCTTCCTCTGAGGATCCCGGGCCTGCCCCCGGCTCCTGCTGGCCTTCGGGGTAATCCCTGCTATGAAAGGCAGGGCTGCTACACTCCGCAGGGGAAACGTGGCCTGGATGAATGACTGTGATATTGTTCTCTCCCTGTGACTATGGCCAACTGCTGTGAGAGGTACACATGTAGCACAGCGTGAAGAAAGATGTGGTAACAGTCCATAATAGGAGTGCCCCAGAAGGCTCATGCCCCATTCTCCCCCCAAGCCTGGAGGAAGTGGGAACTGGAAAGGGTTGGTGAGTGCTTGGGAGGAGGGAAGATCTGAATGATAGGAATTGGCTGCCCCTGGAGCCAACCCTCCTAGCGATTCCAGCATCTCTGAGGGTCCCTAAGCGAGGTTGGGTTGTGCAGGCTTTGGGGCTGTGGATTTAGCTACAGGTGGGACACTGCATGGCAGGAACCAATGCGGCAACTAAGGATGCTCCACGCGGGGTCTTGGAATGTTCACACCCTCACAGATGTGTGGAGCTCTGTTCCGTTGCTGTTTGCTAGAGATACCCCAAATCCCGCTGGCCCAAGTTAGCACTGGGTCTTGACCCCATCGGCCATGTCAAAGGCAAGGTTCACGGGGGCTAGGGGCTGCAGTGGGGGCAGGCTGGCCTCCAGGGGCCTATCTGCAGATGGCTGCAGACTCTGATGGCGCTTCCTCAACATCTGTCCGATGCCCATCATGGGGAACCGGCCTCGGCTTTTCACACAATTCGGGCTCCCCAGAGGCTGCATGGGGCCATTGCTGGGAACCGGAGGTGGGGAACACAGGCCCTCCTCTTTTGGGGAGCTGTTCTTATCTTCGTGAGCAAAAGAGACCAGAGTTGGATGCAAAGGAGTATGGAGAGGCGACATGCTTCCAGATGGCAGGCCTGGGGACAGCGTCCTCTCGCTGGAATTTCTGCGAGCCAAGCTGACCGGGGAGTTCAGAACCCTGTAGTGATGAGAGGGAGACAGCACTTCTATGTGGTCGTCGCGATCCACAGACTCGAAGGAGCACACCATGTCCAGCATCAGGGGGTCTTCTCTGTGGGGGATGCCAGTGCTTCCGGGCCCTGGCTGATGGGGCTCCGGTTTCTTCACAATCCTCGGGGTCCTAGGCGGTGGCACAGGGATGAACTCCATGGAAGAAGAAGCCACACAATTGGAATCTGAGGTTTTGCGGAAAATATTGCGGCAGCCAAAGGAATCTGCACACCAAGAAAGCGTAAACAATCATGAGGATGCCTGGACAGTACTCACGACCCTCCTCCTGCCTGCTGTGACCTCCAGCTTAACTGACACAGTTCCCCGCCAAGGTCAGAAGAAACCAACCAGCAAACAGCCTTGGCTACTTTGCAAAAGTCACCAGCAGCGTGTCACTCTCCCCACAGAGGGCGGGCAGTCTTTCTAGGACGGAGGGACAGAGGGCTGGCGACAGGAGGTCTCCTGGATTCCAATTTGCCTCATGGCCCCAGCCTAACATCGTCCCTGCTTTTGGTTGCTTAAAATTCTGGACCCTAGGCAGCAGTGGCTCACGCCTGTAATCCTAGCACTTTGGGAGGCCAAGGTGGGAGGACTGCTTGAGCCCAGGAGTTCAAGACTAGCGTGGGCAATATGGCAAGACCCCTGTCTCTAAAGAAATTTTTAAAAATTAGCCGGGTGTAGTGGCATGCACCTGTGGTCCTAGCTACTTGGGAGACTGAGGTAGGAGGATCACCTGAGCCTGGGAAGTAGAGGCTGCAGTGAGCCGTGATGGCACTACTGCACTGCAGCCTGGGTGACAGAATGAGACTCTGTCTCAAAAAAAAAAAAAAAAAAAAAAGAAAAAAAAAGAAAAAAAAATTCTGGACCTTGCCAAAGGATCTTGGAATAAAAAAGGTACATGCACTCAACAGCACATCCACAAAACTCCCAGAAGCACACCAAGGTCCCCTGACTGAACTGCTGCCAATCTGGTCCTCGGACAGCGCACAGTGGAAGGCGTGTTTCCCTTGTGACTTTTAAAAAATTTATTTATTGTGGTAAAAAACACGCAACAGAAACGTTATCATCTGAACCATTTTTAAGTGTACAGTTCAGCAGTAATAAGTATATTCACACTGTTGTAGAATCAGTCTCCAGAAGTGTCTTCCTGTTGCAAATCTAACACTCCATATACACCCCCACTCTCAGAAACCCCCAGCAACCACCATTTTACTGCCTGTCTCTATGAATCTAACCACTCTAGGGACCTCATATAAGTGGAATCACACAGTATCCGCCTTCAGTGACTGGCGTAATTCACTTAGCATAATGTCCTCCAGGTTCATCTGTGTTGGAGCATGTGTCAGGATTTCCTTCCCTTTTAAGGCTCCCTCGTGACTTCTGATCTGGATGGAGCCTCATCCATTTCCGAATGGGGGTAGAACATCATCCATCCATACAGTTAAGGCAACCTGCCAGATCCCCATGGTTTCTGTCTCTGGTTGGCATAGACTAGAATCCAGATTTGCAAACTGGGCCAGAAAAGAAAGGGGAAACCCCCTACAGATTTGCGGGTTAAAGCCAAGTTCATGCGGAATAAGCTCTGTCTTAGCTTCTTTCTTCGCCCATAACGTTTTATAGGCTCTGTGGAGGCCCAGTTGCAGGAGCAAGCTCCTGCCCACTGGGATCAATTTTGGGAGCAGCTGAGGGCACTGGGAAGCCTCCCTGCCTTGCAGAAATAAACACACAGGCACCGAAATGAAACAGGCCGGCACAGGCACCTGAGATGCATCAGCAGAAAGAAGTAAAACTTCATTAATGGCCAAGGTCTCCAATGTTCCAGCCACCACATGGACACTGCTGCCCCTCCCCGATCCACTGCATGCTCTGCCCCAGGGAAAGCAGGTTGCTTTGGGCAATGTGGGGACAGTGGCCTCTCTCCGGGAGCAGCATGGGAGGTAGAAGGACAGGAGGCAGATTCAAGTCCCGCTCAGGGACTAACTGCCCACTACGCCTAAGTGTATCTCAGCCAGCCACGGCCCTCTCTGAACCTGGTTCTTCATATTTAAGGAGATTGAGCTCCAAGAAGTGTCTCATCCCCCTCAGTAATAAGAAGCTCTCCTCTACCTCACGGCTCTGCTTCAGGATGCCCTCGGCTCCTGTGTCCCCTCTTGGTGTTTCTACCATGTGTTAAGCCTGTGCCCAGTAAGGTCTGCTTTTTGCATCTTTTAGCACTCATCCCAGAGGAGGGAAACCCACATTTGTCAGTTCTCTGGCACGGGCTGGATTCTGACTCAGGTGAGGGAGCTTATATATGCATCTCATCTCATCTACCCAACAGCTCTGACAGGTGGGAGCCCTTACAAATAATCCAGTGAAGATCCTCAGCAGTAAAGGAACTCGGACCTCGGCTGGCAGTAGAGCTGGGATTTGAACTCAGGGAGATACCCGGTCTCTGCTCTGCACCCCATCTCTACTCCCACAATTCCTTACAGCCTCATCTCTGCCCCTGCAGTACCACACACCCTGACCTCTGCTCCTGCAATACTGTGCCTCCCAACCTCTGTTCTGACAATATCATCCACCCCAATTTCTGTTTCCATAATACTTTGCACCCCATCTCTGTTTTCTCAAATCCTTCCTGCACAGGTGGCTAATGCCACACAGCTTGGTCCCGGCCTGTGCTCAGGCAACCTCAGGTCCATTAATCCTGCTTTTCTGTGGGCACAGGAATCATCTCTGCTCTAGGGCCCATTCGATCATCCCCTGTGAGGGCTACACAGCGGACACACAGCCCAACACGAGTGGCCTGAGAGAGTCCCCAGAGCTGACCCACCTTTGTCGGGGAAGCTGGACTTGGAGGCCTTCCGGTCCTTCAGGAGGGCTTTGGTGTTCTGAATCTGTGTCATGAGCGAGCCTGAGGGCTGTTTGTGCGAGGGAAGGTTCTTGTCTAACTTCTTAGAGAATGGTCGATGAAGAAAATCCCCTCTTTTTTCTTGTTCTTTGGGCTTTTTATCCTGCAAATCAGAAGCAAACATATGCACTTAGACACACACTAGAAGATACAATGAGATTCCTCTTTGAAAAGTCATCCAAACCGATTAGAGAAACTCCAGCTTTTCAATACTCTATGCTCTCAACTGTGTGTTGAATGAGGGAGGAGCTGTGGCCCAGCCAATGCTCCAGGAAGCCCATCTCCCTCTGCCTGGGCAGTGAGTGGCCTTCAAAGGACCCCAGCTCCCTTTCGCTGTGCTCTTTCAAGGCATTCCAGCAAGGGCAGGGCATTCCTAGGAGGTCAATTCTTCTGGAACAAGCCCAACAAACTAAGATGAAGCAGAGCAGGACTTCTGGAAACCTACTGTCTGCATTTAAAGATTGTGCCTACAGTAATGGCTTTGCAAAGGCAACTGGAAACGTAACTGCTTCCACCTTCACATCAGGTTCTATTTGGGGCGGTCAAGCCAACACAACATATACAACAAATCCAGAGAGCCCTGAGCGGTCCTGATGGGCTTCCAGCCCTTTCTGCCCTAATTGTGTGAGCACTTACTTGCGTGCTTAGGACTCGTGTGTATGCACGTGTGAAGGAGGTAGCAGAATTTGCCTTGTGGTGGGTCATGTCCTTAGTGCAGTGTCTGGCAGCCTGCATGTTCCCAAAAAAGGCTGGCGGCATCCGAAGGTTTCATACATATGAAACTTTTTTGTTTTGAGGCAGGGTCTTGTGCTATCACCCAGGCTGGGGTGCAGTGGTATCATCATATCTCACTGCAACTCGAGCTCCTGGGCTCAAGTGATCCTCCCACCTCAGCCTCCTGAGTAGCTGGGACTACAGGTGTGCACCACCATGCCCAGCTATTTTTTTAAAAAAAGATTTCTTATACAGATGGGGTCTCGTTATGTTATCCAGGCTGGTTTTGAACTCCTGCCTCAAGCAACCCTCCTGTCTCAGCTTCCCAAAATGCTGGGACTACAGATGTGAGCCAAAACGCTTGGCAGTGACCATTCTTTTTTTTTTTTTTTTTTCTTCATTGTACTAGATTATAATCCATCTGATAGGAATGAATTTGACTATTTTATATACCTTCAAGTCCACAGCCTCTGGCATAAAGCCAGATGCTTAAAGAAAGCTTAATAAATAGTTATTAAAATGTTTTTTAAAAGGGCTGGTAGAAACTGAACTGAATTAAAACTAACTCAGTTCAAGCTTCTGGGAAGGGTGATGTCACTAAGAAGCAGCAGCAGTCCTTTTTCCAGCCCTAAAGCCTGTGTTTGGTGTTTACTATTAAAGCGACTCCACCTCTGACCTCACCGTGGGTGAGGAGGAAAAAAAGACTTTTCTTTTTCACATTTTTGCCCTCAACTTTAAGAGCATTTGCAAACCAAGAGAGCTCATCTATTTTTTCATTCATGTTGTTGAGAAGCTTCTCAGGGAAATCTCTCTTTACACTTTCACAGCCCTTTCTAATAAGGATGTTCAAAGTCTGCAGATTAGAGTTCATGATGTCCAGTTTTTGAATGGGAAAGACGACAGGGTAGATGTGGGAAGTGGGGATGCTGAGCCTCGTGGCAAGTGCCACTGTGAGGGGCTACAGCTCCCTGGGGCCCTGGCCTGTAGCTGATGTGGCTCCTCCCCAACAAAGAGGTGACATGGGAAGACAGGAGAGGCAAAGCTTCCTCAAACTCCCTCCTCGGCACCTTCACAGCTGCCACCAGCCTTTTTTGAGAACATGCAGGGTGCCAGACACTGCACTGAGGGCGTGACCTACCACAAGGCAAATTCTACCTCCTTTACATGTGAAGAAACAGCCTGCAGCGCTTATGTAATCCACCCATGAGCCCGATGGAAACGCGGATTTTCCCAGCCCCAAAGTTGATGTTGTCAACCCTTGACTTGACACCACACTCTCAGAGCCGGGGGGCAGGGTCAGGCGGTTCCAGGGATGGAAAGGCCCAGAGGCAGGAGCATGCCACAGTCCTAGGCTCCTGCAGTGGGATCCGAATGTTCCAGAGAAGGTTCTGTGCTCCAGGGCGTTGTCTGGGATGCCATGAAGGGGAACGTGTCCTCCAGGTCACCTTGGTTGAAGCCAGCAAAGGACAATCACCGTTTTCCACGGCTTTCCTCTCCCTTTGTGTGCATGACACACCAACAGGCCACCTTCTCCAAGGCAAAGGAGAACAAGCTTTTGCACACACACTTAGACACACAGAGACACACACCCATCCAGCAGCAAAGGCAATGTTACCAGCTTTCCTGAAAAATCTGGTACAATCTCCTTTTACTTGGTTCCCTTTCTCTACTTTTATGCAAAAGCCACCAGCTCTACCTGCCAACACCTTCTACAGGAAAAAGTAATCAAATGCACCTTTGTCATACATTTCCAAACAATATTTGGCAGAAAAGACAACACTGCAGTTCCTTCTGTTTTAGGATTGCTTTTTAAATCAATCAGCAAACATTTTTTTCAGGCTGCTCTGTGGCCCATGGCCATGAGAGCTGCCGGTGGCTGTCTAGGTTTCTTTTCATTGCTTTCTAACTCTCCTTGGGTTCTCAAAAGCTTAACAATCAAGATGCAAAACTTCTGCGGACCAGTATCACCACCCAGTTAGGGTCTATGGGCACCTAGTGGTGTGTAATGCATGGGGGTTTGCTGTGGAAAGAGACCAAGGTTGGACCGTAAGACCAAATTTCTCCTGTCGCTGACAAGGGGGCTATTTGGAAATGAGCAGAAAGCTGCTATGCGGGCAGAAAAGAGGAAAAATGCACCCCCGGGCAGAAAATTCCAGGAAACCCTGCCAAGGCCACCAACTTCATCCCAACATCCCGCACCCTGGTATGTCCTCCAAGAACCCCGAGAATATCCTTCTCCAGCTGAAAAGAATCAGTGATTTCATAGTAACCGGTTTCTAAGGAGAAATCAAGAAATTCACCCCACCTGCTCCCTGTCGGGGACAAACCTCAGAGTCAGTCCACGCAGAAGGGTCAACAGCCCAGAGAAAGCATGTTTATTTACAACTAGCCAATCTCCCTGCCCTCCAAGCACATGTTACCAAATGCAACCAATCACCCGATTAGACTTTTTCATTTGCATGGCCTGTTTTCTCCAAAAGAAATTTCCTAGGGAGCAGGATGCTAAATTGCCTTACATAACAGAAACAGATCTTCAGAGCGACTATCACCTCCCCCTTCCACATGCAAGCTCCTCACACGGCAAGGCTGCCGCCTGCAGAGACTCCTGGCTTCCCTCCGATGTGCTCCAGCACCCACATGGACTTGAGGGTGGGCGATGGAATTCAAGCTCTCAGTTCGAAGCCCACCCTCTCGCACCTTCATGGCACAGTTCCAAATCTCCCAAGGCAGATCAGAGAAAAGACCACATGAGGCCCCAGAGGCAGGCCATACACTAAACAGCTTCTTGTTCTCTATCAACTATTTCCACCCACTGCAGATGTGCACAGACATTTGCAAAGTGGGACATTTTGAAAACGCGGCCCCATGAACAATCATTTACCCAGGATCCTTCATGTTGTGTATTGTCCCGTGGAGGAGACAGAGATGCCTACAGGAGGAGGAAACCCATCCTTAGCCTCTGAGGTCCAAGCTCCAGAGAGCTGGTTCCCTTCGGAATCTTCCCTGATGGCTGAGCAACTGGGGGTATGATGGCCA
This sequence comes from Hylobates moloch, assembly GCF_009828535.3. Classification (NCBI taxonomy): domain Eukaryota; kingdom Metazoa; phylum Chordata; class Mammalia; order Primates; family Hylobatidae; genus Hylobates; species Hylobates moloch. The sequence continues at coordinate 14,106,297 of NW_026652289.1, forward strand.
CTGAAGAATGACCCCAGGCTTCTGTGTTCCAAAGACCCACACCACCCCCTTCTTTCCTGGCGTGGCTTCTGCGGGTGCTCCACCTGAGGACCCCAGCCATGGTCACAGCTCGGCAGTACCGAAGTCTGGAGTCCATTCCTCACTCTCTCCATAATGTGTTCGGTGACCTGGGGCAATTCACTTCTCCTCGAGGGAGGTGTTTTCCCACGTGTAACCAAAAGTGTGGATCCTTCCCAGCTCTGGGAGGATAACAATGAACACACATCACACCTGCTTTATCGCCTGAACAGCAAATGCATCCATTTAACAGGGACGGACGCTTGCTTTGCATCCTAATCACCCCAGGCCGGAGGATGGATGGCTGCCTGGGAAATCTGCCTCTTTCCACGTGTGGCAGAGGAGCGCTGGGAGCTGAGGCGAGTTTTCTTTGAGTAGCTCTAGCAAGTCCAGCTCAACACAGGCTTTTCTGGAGCTTTCCTTCCCTCTGATGATTAATAAGCCTCACCAGGCTGTTTGGTGTGTCAGAACCCAGTGCTGACCACTGCCACCTGGGATGGCCCAGGGCCCAGATGTCGTTGGCTGGTTGGTTTTGGTTCCTTGTTGCCCATCACATGAGAAGAAACCTGATTTTGCTGCAGAAAAACCTACAAGTGAGTGGATAAAAAGAGGGCTTTGGGCCGGGCGCAGTGGCTCATGCTTGTAATCCCAGCACTTTGGGAGGCCAAGGCGGGCAGATCACTTGAGGTCAGGAGTTTGAGACCAGCCTGGTCAAGATGGTGAAATCCTGTCTCTACTAAAAATACAAAAATTAGCCTGGCATGGTGGAGAGCGTCTGTAGTCCCAGCTACTTGAGAGGTTGAGACACGAGAATCACTTGAGCTTGGAAGGCAGAGGTTACAGTGAGCCAAGATCACACCACTGCACTCCAGCCTGGGTGACACAGCAAGACTCCACCTCAAAAAAAAAAAAAAAAGGCGGGGGGTTTTGTTCATAAATTAGGCCATTGAGCCAGGAAGCTCTAGATAGCTGCAAACTCCATTTCTCATACAGGTGGGAACAGAAATGCACAGCCAGGTGTAGAGTTGTAACAAGACAATAAAAAACAGTCAATTCCACATAGCAAGAATCAATGTGATCTAAAGGGATTCTGATAAACTCACTCACAACAGGATTCTGCATGTTTTAATTCTGGGTAAGGATGGGGCTGGCAGAGCCTGCTGCCCTGGGCAGAGACTGACTAACCCTTAGGATCATATGTGATGGTTAATTTCATATGTCAATTTGCCTAGGCCATTAGTACCCAGTTGTTTGGCCAAACACCAGTCTAGATGGTTCTGTGAAGGTGGTTTTAAAGATGTGATTAACAGGCCAGGCACAGTGGCTCACGCCTATAATCCTAGCACTTTGGGAGGCTGAGGCAGGTGGATTACTTGAGGTCAGGAGTTCGAGATCAGCCTGGCCAACATGGTGAAACTCCATCTCTACTAAAAATACAAAAGCTAGCCAGGCATGATGGTGGGCACCTGTAATCCCAGCTACTTGGGAGGCTGAGGCAGGAGAATTGCTTGAACCCGGCAGGCAGAGGTTGCAGTGAGCCAAGATCATACCATTGCACTCCAGCCTGGGCAACAGAGCAAGACTCAATAAATAAATAAATAAATAAATAAATAAATAAACAAACAAACAAACAAACAAAGTGATTAACATTTAAATTAGTAGACTTTAAGTAGATTATCCTCCATAATGTGGGTGGGTCTCATCCAATCAGTCAACAGCCTTAAAATAAAAAGAATGAGGTCTTCTGGCAAAAGAAATTCTGCCTCTAGAGGGCCTTCGGACTTGAAGCTGCAACATCAACTCATCCAACCTACTGGTCTGCCCTGCAGACTTCAGACTTGCCAACCCCCACAATTGTGTGAGCCAACTCCTTAAAATAAATCTCAGTCTCAATCTCTCTCTCTCTCTCTCCATTCTCTATTGGCTCTGTTTCTCTGGAGAACCCTGACTAACACATAATAATCCCCCAAGTTCTTACCTGCACGGCATGGAATTCAAGATCTCTTGTCCAGGTGTCCAGAGAGGCCTGTGAAAAGGAACATCCTTCAACAATTCGAGAATCTGCACCTGCTATTTATTCCCTAAATGCTTCCCCTACGGCCCTGCAGCTCTGGTTGAGAATTATTCATTTCAGTTTTCACAGACAGAAAGCAAATCCTAAAATTGCCATGGAAGTAGACAGCAGATGTCCTAACTTGTGTGCTGAATGGATTTTCTAGGTAAACTTTTTATTAAAATCTAAGATGCCGTATGGAGGAGTACTCTAATGATAAGTCAGCGGCTCAATGTTTTCTCAAACAGCAAAGACACCCACAGAAATGGCACTTGGATCAAGAAACAGAACACAGCCAGCATCTGGAAGGTCCTCCCTGCCATCCCCATGTCCTCTCCCAGGCATTCTGTCCCTCAAAGTAACCACACTTTTTTTTTTTTTTTTTTTTTTTTTGAGACCGAGTCTCGCTCTGTCACCCAGGTTACAGTGCAGTAGCACAACCTTGGCTCACTGCAACCTCTGCCTCCCAGGTTCAAGCGATTCTCCTGCCTCAGCCACCCGAGTAGCTGGGATTACAGGTGTGCACCACCACACCCGGCTAATTTTTGTATTTTTAGTAGATACGGGGTTTCACCATGTTGGCCAGGCTGGCCTTGAACTCCTGACCTCAAGTGATCCACCCGTCTTGGTCTCCCAAAGTTCTGGGATTACAGGCATGAGCACTGAGCCCGGCCAAGTAACTACACTTCTGATTTCTAACAAACAGCTCAGATTGCTGGATCTGATTCTGATTCAACAAACAATACATAAAACTGCCTTTAAATGTTTCATTCCTGTTTGGGTTGAACTGTATTCTCCTAAAATTCATAGGTTAAAGTCTAACCCCAGGACCTCAGAATTTGACCTTATTTGGAGAGAGTCTTTACAGAGGTAATCAAGTTTAAATGAGGCTATTAGGGTGAGCCCTAATGCAGTATGACTGGTGTCCTTTAAAAATGTGGAAATTTGGGCCAGGCACAGTGACTCACATCTGTAATCCCAGCCACTTGAGAGTCTGAGATGAGCAGATGGCTTAAGCTCAGGAGTTCAAGACCAGCCGGGCAACATGTTGAAACACCCTCTCTACGAAAAATTAGCCAGGCATAATGGTGCATGCCTATAGTCCCAGCTACTAGGGAGGCTGAGGTGGGAGGATCACCTGAGCCGGGGAGGTCAAGGCTGAAATGAAATATGATTGTGTCATTGCACTCTAGCTTGGCCTGGAAACAAAGAAAGAAAAAGGAAGAAGGGGAGGGGAAGGGAGGGGAAGAGAGAGGAGGGGGAAGGGAGAAAAAGAGAGAGAGAGAAAGAAAGGAGGGAGGGAGGGAAGGAAAAAAGGAAGAAAGAAGAGGAAGAAGAATAGAAAGAAAGAAAGAGAGAGAGAAAGAAAGGAGAAAGAAAGAAAGAGAAAGAAAGAAAAGAAAGAGAGAAAGAAAGAAAAGAGAGAAAAATGAGGGAGGGAGGAGAGAAAAGAACAGGGAAATTGGGACACAGATACACACACAGGAGAACGCTGTGTGAAGATGAAGGCAGAGATTGTAGTGATGCATCCATAAGCCCTGAACCTGGCCTCCAAAACTGTGAAAAGTTAAATTTCTACCCATTTTGTGGTGCTTGTTAGAGCAGCCAAGCAGACGAATCCAGTTCCCCGCCACCCTCTCTGTCAGTTTTCTTCCAAAACTCCAACATTACTTTGTCATTGCAGAGGAGACCTCCTAGCTGGATTTGACATTTTCCCATACGTTAACATTATTTTTCAAAAGACTTGAACAAAACTCGCTCTGGGCTCTCTATGGCTTTGATAAGCCAATTTAAAAATGATAACCTCCCCACCTCGACCCCCAAAGTCCCGGGGGGTTATCTTTTTCAGAAAAAGGAGTCTGTCGGGCACACACGATAGGCGTCCGCAGATGAGAAATGCACCCCACTTTTATAGATACAGTCTCTGCCTCTGACAGGAAAAAGAGGCAGAGAAAATGGTAAAGTTGTAAAATCACTGCACGGTAACCCCAAGAGGGAAGTTTTTGGAACTTAATTCAGCTCCTTTGTCTCCTAGGAGAAAACGAACCGGAATCAAAAGGAACAAAGAGGCCACTGCTTGCACTCAGTGCCCGGGACACGGCTCGATGACAGCCCTGGCGGACACGAGCCCCGGGCCACACCCTGGTTTGCTCACAGTCTGAAACCTCTCCACCACTCCCTCTCCCCATCCAGCGCCACCCCCTGCCATGTGGTGCGGAGGACGACTGGAAGGTCCTCTGGCTCTGAGTGGACCTTCCCTGTGAGGCCTGGGCCCTTCCCTTTCCCGAACTAGCCCCACTCCACTTTCTAGGTTCCTCGGGAGACAAGCTGGATCATCTGGTAATAGCTGTCATTTAATTAGAGAAGTATCGCTGCAGTTTAGAGGAAACAAATGGATCATAGAAAATGGAATGCTGTTTGCCCATTAGTGTTCCTATTTAAATCCTAACCGTTAAATATTTCAAGAAATGTTTAAAACGCTCACCGTGTGTCTTCAGGACAGAGGAAATAATACAGAAAAGGAATCGGGATGAAAGAAGGGCCACTTTCCTTCTCTATTTCTGGCCCCTTCCGACACACACTCGCAGTGGGGTGGGTGTGAGGTCAGCGTGGACCAGGGCATCAGCAAGGTGGCTTAGGGGCCACCTAGAGCACACACATTGGGCTCTCCATGCACCTAAGTTTGCATTGTTATTTGAGGCCCTCATGAGTGACATGCAAAGCACAAGGGAGGAAGTCTAACAGTGAATTCTGCATCCCCTGGACTCTGGCTGGGGAGGCCACCCTCAATGCAGGTGACCATAAGAGGTCCCTCCCTGCCGTAAGGCACGGCCATTTGGTGATGATAACGTCATATGTGTGCTAGGCTGCAGGTATCCCCCTGCCTTTAATCCAGCCAGGTATCCCACCTGGAATGTCCTACCTATGCCGGTTGCTTATTCCAGTCCTATCCATTTTCTGAGACTCTGATCAGGGCCCACTTGATCTTTTCATTTGTATTCCAGTCCTATCCATTTTCTGAGACTCTGATCAGGGCCCACTTGATCTTTTCATTTGTTTATTGAGCAAATATTTATTGAGCACCTACTACATGCCAGGCATCGTGTGGCCTCTGGGAATATTGTGAGGAGCAAAAGGGACGCAGAGCCCACTCTTCTGGAACTCACAGCCCAGAGGGAGAAATGTTAATCAAACAACCCCAAAACAAATAAACAGCTGCAAATGGGACAGGCCCCAGGATGTAGAACGTGGTAGGCAGATAGGATCGATAGGATAAGACTGGATGGCAGAGGTCAGGGAACAGCAGGGGCCCATGGGGAGGTGATCTTGCTCTGGGGTCTGAAGACACTTAGGTTTAGCAAAGAGGAGCAGGGAAAACATTCTGGAAGAGGGAGTGGCATGTGCACAGCCCCTGCAGGCAGAGAGATCACAGCAAGCCTGAAGGCTGTGGACTGAGCACAGGGCGGGATGCAGCGCTGTGTGTGGGCCATGTGGCTAGGAGACAAGGCAGGAGAAGCAAGCTGGGGCTGAACCACACAGGGCGACCATGCACGGAGTCTGCCTGGCAAATGAAGGAAGCCTCCGAAGGTCTCAAGCAGGAAAGTGACATGATGCGGTGTGATGGTGAAAAGCTCGCTCTGACGGCCAGGCAAGAGAGAGTGGCGGGCCACCATCCCGGAAGCAAGAGAGTCAGTTAGGAGGGCATAGCAGAAGTCTAGGACAGAGGTGATGTGGCTGGGACCAGGTGTGGGGATGCAGACGGAAAGAGTGCAGGGGTTGGAGGGGTTTAGCAGTCAAATTGGCAGAATGTGGCGGTGGGTTGGCTCTGGGGGTAAGGGGAGGGTCAAAGTCAAGGACTCTTGGGTTTCTTTCCTGCACTGCTGGGAGGATGGGGCTGCTACTGTGGTGGGGGGCGGGGGGGGGGGGGGGGAGAGTCTGGTTCAGAGCGTGCTAGATTCAAGACGCCTTCATTCATGCAAGAGGGGGTTAACATTTAGTAAGCAACTGGCCAGAGGGGTCTAGAGTTCAGGAGGCATCTGGGTCCCTACCACCTGGCTCTCTGGCTTTAAGCCTGAAAGCCACACCTGGGCTTGTGGCTTGGTTTCTGCAGCTGCAGCTGCAGCCCACTTCCAAAGGGCTTGTCTCCATCCTCATCTTCCCCGAGCCCCACAGCCTGTCTTGAGGAAGGGGGCATCCAGCCTGGGGTCAAGGCTAAGGCCCACCATTCCTGCCTGGCCTCGAGCACCCTTCTATCGAGGTCATGTTCTCTCCCTTCACTGCAGTGTCACTGACGGAGAGGCAGATGCTCACTGACTTCAGTTCCCCTCTCCCACCCCCCAAATCCATGCAACCTCTCTTCTGCCTTTGGCACTTCACGAAGCTGTTCTTTCTAACCTCCTCAGGACAACTAGCTGCCCAGTAGACAATGCTGACCATTTCACGTGTGACCTTTCCTCTGTTCCCACGGGCCCCACCCCAGCATCACTGCCTTCTGGCTGCCCCGCCCCCTGCCGGCCACCCCTAGCCCTGTCTTTGCCAGTTTCTCCTCTCTCTCTGCCCCAGGGTCTGTCTGAAATGGAGACCTGTGCCATTGCCCACCTCGATGCTGGGGGCAAGTCCCTCTCCTGAGCTCCCCTCACATTCACAACAGAGCCCTGCATCTGGGCACTCCCTGTCATCAGTGTCTCTGGACACCTGCTTCACTGGCTGCCTAAGAGCCCAGTGTGGGCCCCGGTAACCACCAGGCTCCACTGTAGCCCTGCGTGCAAGACAAGCCCAGAGAAGAATCTTCTAGGGTGATGTGCACCGCTCATGGGATCAGGATGAAAACTTTACGTTGGAAATGGAAAGAGGGGAGAGGCCAGGCTCAGTGACCTCGCCGGGGCATAGACAAAGGGTCCCTTTTTGATCCCTTCTCAAATGAAGGAACTTCTGGGTGGGTGACATGATTTGTCCCCACCCAAATCTCCCCTTGAATTGTAATAATCCTCATGTGTCAAGGGTGAGGACAGGTGGAGATCACTGAATCATGGGGGCAGTTTCTCCCATACTGTTCTCATGGTAGTGAATAAGTCTCACAAGATCTGATGGTTTTATAAAGGGGAGTTCCCCTACACAAGCTCTCTTGCCTGCCGCCATGTAAGACGTGACTTTGCTCCTCATTTACCTTCCGCCATGATTGTGAGGCCTCCCCAGCCATGTGAAACTGTGAGTCCATTAAACCTCTTTCCTTTATAAATTACCCAGTCTCAGGTATGTCTTTATTAGCAGCGTGAGAACAGACTAATAGACCTGGGTGTCCCAGGAGAGAGGTTCCTGTGGCAAGGACACTCAGGGGACATAAACAGGCTCCAGAGGGAAAAGGGAAGGAGGTTCCCAGGAAAATCACTGAGGGAAAGAAGAGCTTGTGTGGCAAAAAGTGGATGAGGGGCCCCGAGGCCACACCCCACCCCTGGCCCCCTCCCTGGATCTGGAATTCACAGGCACAGTTTCCTAACAAACATGGATGTGGGATGTTTGCTACAGGAGCCTAGTTTTTATTCTGAAATCAAAGAGTTGTGTTCTTTTTCTCTAGGTACGTCCCAGGCTACATCAGGTCACCAGGGACAGCTGGCCAGGAAAGCCTGCCTGATCCCAAACTTTCCCGTTCCTCATCTCACTTTCTTCTGATGCCACGTGCTACACTCAGCTCTATTTTTAAGCATCTCATTTTTTTCTAGCATTTGCATTTTTTTCCTTTTATTTTTAGTTGACGCATAATCATTATACATCTTTTTTATGGGACAGAGAGTGATATTTCCATCTATGTATTCAACATGTAATGATCAAATCAGGGTGATCAGCATATTTATTACCTCAAATATTTATCATTTCTTTTTATCGGGAACATTCAAAATTCTCTTTTAGCTTTTTGAATATACATAATAAGTTATTGTTAACTATAGTCACCCTACAGTGCCACAGAACACCAGAACTTACTCCTTCTGTCTAGCCGTAATTTCATGTTCGTTAAGCAACTTCTCTCTACCCTCCCTTCCCCCTGCCATTCCAAGCCTCTAATAACCACAGTTTTACTCTGTACTTCTAGGAGATCAATTTTTGCTACTTTCACTCACATATGGGTGAAACACTGAAACATCTTTTTCATTTTGGGAGATCCTGACAATAGTTTTCAACTTTGGCTGCTCATTGGAACATCCAGGGAGCTTTAAAAACTCCTGATACCTAAGTCTCACCTCCCAAGATTCAATGGAACGGGTCTGAGGTGCGGCCTGGGCATCCAGATGTTTAAACGCTCCCCGTGACTTTAACATGCAGCCACAGCTGAGAACCATGGTTTAGACACCGCGAAGCCGGTTCCACTGTAAACCATTTCTCAAGGGCTCAGTTATGAGCGTAAGTATGTGTCTTTTGCTACTTCAGTGTCCCACAGTAATTGGTTTCTTTTCCAATTACTGCAAATGGAAATCCACCCTTCCTAAGAGACCCTGAGGTTTGCTTCAGGGGTCACTCACCTCATAGGACTCCTTGGGGGCCCTGTACTTTTCTATCTGGTAAAGCCGGGTCTTGTAGCAGAGGCTGTCCTGGATGTCAGATTTCTACCAGAGGAGAAAAGAAAAAGCACAGCTCAACTCTCAGAAATAGAAATGCCCATTAAGCAGTCATTAATTTTTAAACCAGCGCTTGGCTGAGAGAACACTGGAAATGTTTGGCAGGCCAGTAAACTGCAGCATCAAGTCTGACCCCAGGATGGCCTGCAGGCAGGATGCAGCGTGGGGAGAGCCCTGGGCGCAGAGTCGGGTCACCTACTTGCGTTACTATCGCTTCCAGCAAAGGGCCAGGTGACCCTGAGTAGATCACTGCCCCCTGCAGGGCCTCAGTTCTTTTATCTGTGCAATAAGACTACTCAAAAACACGAACGTAGAAACCAAGAAAATGAGCTGGAAAGAATAACTTATTTTATTGAACCACTACATAGAACATGGATCTTGCTTGTTTGCTTTATTTTAAAACAGCACAGGGCTGGGCGCAGTGGCTCTTACCTGTAATCCCAGCACTTTGGGAGGCCGAGGCGGGTGGATCACCTGAGGTCAGGAGTTCGAGACCAGCCTGGCCAACATGGCGAAACCCTGTCTCTAGTAAAAAATACAAAAATAGCCGAGCGTGGTGGCACACGCCTGTAGTCCCAGCTACTCGGGTGGTTGAGGCAGGAGAATCACTTGAATCTGGGAGGTGGAGGTTGCAGTGAGCCAAGATCACGCCACTGCACTCCAGCCTGGGTGACAGAGTGAGACTCTGTCTCTCAAAAAAATAAAAATAAACAAAAAACAAAAAACAGTGCACACACACACACACAAACACACGTACACACTGCTCCCCACTACCACCACCCAAATGAAAGCCACAACAATTCATAACACAGCTCAAAGAAGAAGATAAACAGCTGCACCTAAGCTGAGGCAGGTGCAATCCTGTCTGGAGATGGGTGAAATAAAAACATGAATTAATTAATCAACCAACAAATAGTTAATAAATGCCCTTACAGGCTCTCTATCTTAAAATACAAGCTTCGTGGTTTTAAAAAGAGGAAACCAAAAGAGAAGGGAAGAGACGACAATTAAGAGATAACATTTTACTTTTTAGTTCACTAGACTGGGCTTCAAAATTATACACAGGGTGTAAATAATTGGTTGATAAAATTAATAACCAGGACAGTGCATACAGTACAATTAAATTAGCCATGTGCAGAAATTACTGAGCAGTTGAGTTGTCTGTAGGGATTAATTCACTCTAGTTAAAAACAGCCACTCGCCTAGAGTATGGATTCTCAGACTAGGTACGCCCTATGATTTAAGAATTAAATGTGAAACAGACATCATAAAACTCACAACTGGTCTGAGAATCCACACTCTAGGCAAGCAGGTGTTTCTAACTAGAGTGAATTAATCCCCACAGACAACTTGTTCAGGAATAAGACAAAGAAGCCCACTCTCACCACTTCTATTCAACATAGTACTGCATGTCCTAGCCAGAGCACTTAGGCAAGAGAAAGAAATCAAAGGCACCCTCAGGAAGAATAGCTAAGGAATGCTAGGATTAATACCTAGGTGATGGGTTGATCTGTGCAGCAAACCACCATGGCACATGTTTACTTATGTAACAAACCTGCACATCCTAAACATGTACCCCGGAACTTAAAATAAAAGTTGAAGAAAAAATAAAAATATTTGGGAAATTGTTAAAATAAATAAATAAGTAAATAAATAAATAAAAGGAATCAAAATTGGAAAGGAAGTTCAACTGTCCCTGTTTGCAGATACACAATCTTATATATAGAAAACCCTAAAGACTACCAAAAAACTGTTTGAACTACTAAATGAATTTAGTAAAGTTGTAGAATGCAAAATCAATATACAAAAATCAATAGTGTTTTCATACACTAACAACAAACTATTCAAAAATGAAATCAATGCCACTTACAATAGCCATAAAAAAATCAAATGCTTAGGAATAAATGTAACCAAGGAAGTGAAAGATCTGTACACTGAAAACTATAAGACATTGATGAAAGAAATTGAAGAAGACACAAGTAAATGAAAAGATTCCATGTTCATAGATTGGAATAATTAATGTGATTAAAATGTCCATACTATACTAAGCAATCTACGGATTTAATGGAATCCCTGTCAAAATTCCAATGACGTTTTTCACAGAAACAGAAAAAAAAATCCTAACATTTGTATGGAACCACAAAAGACCCTGAATAGCCAAAGTCATTTTGAACAATAAGATCAAAGCTTAGGCATCACACCACCTGACTTCAAAACATATCACAAAGCTATAGAAACCAAAACAGCATGATACTGGCATAAAAACAGAGACACATAGACCGATGGAATAGAAAAGAGAGTCCAAAAATGAATCCATGCACTTATGGTCAATTACTTTTTGACAAAGCTGCCAAGAACACAGAATGGGGAAAGGAGATCCTCTTAAATAAATGGTGTTGGAAAACTTGACATCCACAGAGAATGAAATCAGACCCCATCTCACATCATCTGCAAAAGTCAACTCAAAATGAGTTAAAGACTTAGGCCCAGGCCACAGTGGCTCACGCCTGTAATCCCAGCACTTTGGGAGGCTGAGGTGGGCGGATCACCTGAGGTCAGGAGTTCAAGACCAGCCTGACCAACATGGAGAAACCCCATCTCTACTAAAAATACAAAATTAGCTGGGTGTGGTGGCGCATGCTTGTAATCACAGCTACTTGGGAGGCTAAGGCAGGAGAATCGCTTGAACCTGGGAGGCGGATCCATTGCACTCACCTGGTAAAAAAAAAAAATCACTCAAAAAAAAAAAAAAAAAAAAAAAAAAAAAAGACCGGCCGGGACGGTGGCCGAGACCAGTCTGGCCAACTTGGTGAAACCCCATCTCTACTAAAAATACAAAAATTAGCCGGGTGTGGTGGCAGGCAGGTGCCTGTAATCCCAGCTACTCAGAAGGCTGAGGCAGGAGAATTGCTTGAAGCTGGGAGGTGGAGGTTGCAGTGAGCCGAGATCGCGCCACTGCACTACAGCCTGGCGACAGAGCGAGACTCCGTCTCAAAAAAAAAAAATAAAAAGACGACGACGACGACTTAGGCCCAGTGCAGTGGCTCACACCTATAATCCCAGCACTTTGGGAGGCCGAGGCGGGTGGACCACAAGGTCAGGAGTTTGAGACCAGCCTGGCCAACATAGTGAAACCCCGTCTCCACTAAAAATACAAAAATTTGCCGGGGATGGTGGCGCACACGTGTAGTCCCAGCTACTTGGGAGGCTAAGGCGGGAGAATCGCTTGAACCCGGGAGGCAGAGGTTGCAGTGAGCTGAGATCACGCTACTGCACTCCAGCTTGGGTGACAGAGTGAGACTTCATCTCAAAAAAATAAATAAATAAATAAACAAACAAGATTCGAAACCATAAAACTGCTAGAAGACAACCTACG